>NC_056727.1:266698468-266829402 GCF_019279795.1 Protopterus annectens | reverse complement strand
TTATCTTTTGTTACCTCACATTTCTTCAATATAAATGGGCTATTTCATTACATTTTACATAAAATGTGGTTTTATGTGTACATATTTGTCAAGGACTTGTTTCGTGCTTATTTTGCTAAAAATAAAAATTGGTGTTGTGGGGGCTCGAACCATAAATGCCTGCTCTTCAGCCAACATCTCTACCGCTACATTATTGCTTCTTGACTTACTTTGCATATTTAGTTTTTATATGCTTTCCCACTGACTGCTAACTGTAGCTGCGCTACGGGCACGCCCGTGCAAACGAGCGCACTCACGGTTAAACATCTTTACAATTTTAAAAAAATATATAACATGTTTATTTATATATTTTCTGTTCATAGTCTGTGGGGGCATGTGTTGTGTTGTGTTTATTCACATTTCCGTGGACTCTGTCGTGGGTGTTTACTTTGGGCGCTTTTACTCTTCTGGGGGCGTGTCCGCCTACAGGGCTCGGCCTACGGACACGCCCCCTACTGTCTTACATGGACCGTGTTAGCCTTAGGTGTGATTCAGCATGCTCTCATGAATATGCAAAGCATGCTGACATCACTCCGTTTAACTGCAGCCTCCGTGTAAGAGTTATAACTCTTACACGGAGGCTTCGTGAATCCTGCCCAGAATATATTGAGTATGACAAGACTTGCTCTTTATAGCTAAAATATTTGATCTATGACTAATTCAGAGCCAGTTTGAAACTAGAAAGGTAGCAAGTCATCTAAGGGTGTTTTAGATGTGTTTGAAAAAACCCTTTGTCCAGGCCATCTGAATATCAATGAGTGGAATATCTGTGTACAATAAAACAGAAATGATGTATTAACTGAGATAGGACTAGTTGTTTAGGACTGGAACTATCTGCAGAATTTAAATTGTTCATAACTGAGACTGTACAATTTTATAAATGTTTTAAAAGGGTTTGAAAAGTCTTTGGAAAAGGCCAACCTCAGAGCAAAAAATGAGGTGCCTCTGGTGTACTGGATTTGCAAAGTAATGCTAGGCACATTAAGACTGACAATCTAGACTAAAGGATTAAATAACTGTTACAAGCAATTTTGTGAAGATTTGTGAGCCAACATTTCTAACTGCCTGAGGATGAATCTGAACCAACCACTTGCAAATGAACAGCTAGGTTACACATGATGCAGTATATTTGATAAGGGCATGTTATCTGCATTGGAATATTCCTTAAATTGTTAAAGACAACTAAGTGAAGAATAGTAAACTGCATAGCTAATGACCGACATGGCCTTTATAAACCAAGCTGCAAAACCTAACCTAATCGTGTCCCATGTTACATTGGCATCTATTTGGGGGGGGGGGTTTAGGAGGTTGCTAAAGGTTTAGTGGGAGTATGTTAGTAAGGGAATATTTACTGTCAGACACTGTTTATTAGAGACATGGAAACCAGAGCATGGATGAATTTTCTATTTCCCAGCCAATGGTCAAGGATACATTTGAATAGGGTTAGGGATGGACTCTGCTTCACATGGATAAGGAGCATATTCCAGAATGTGGGCATCCTTTGAGACTCATATTTGTCTCACCAGTATGTTGTATTTATGTTGCAAGCAAAGTTTAAATCCCTGGATCTAGTATTTCTGGTGATATTTCATTTCTAGATGTGCAAATGGTCCATAACAGCTGGATCTGAGGATGCTTATATGCCAGGCATAGGTCACCTCAAAATGACCTGTAGAAGACTAAGTATGGAGACAGGGCTTTAATGTGATCTGTACTGGACAGTGATTTAATACCCTGGATTATTTTAGTGAGGAACCTCTTTGGGCATTCCAACTGGTGCATATGCTTAGTCAGGTACATGCTGAAGGTGGTATTGTACTTAATGACAGGTCTGATAAGGGCTGAGTAAAGTGGTAGCATAACTTCCTTGTACTGGGATTCCCTACCCTTACTTAAAAGTTAGCAGAACAAACAAACAAAAAAAAACACTAGCCACTGAAAACTGCAGTGCTAAAACAATGACGGAAGATTAAACACAAGCACTGCAATATCACCACAAAGAGAGAGTAGAATGTGTGTTCAGCAGATAAAATCAAGATAAAACCAGCACAATTGAATAATGAACAGATAAAATCCTTCAAAAAATAAGATGTGACTCCTTACAAACAAACAGGATGAGCAGTTTCGGCTATGCCTTCATCAGATCCTGTTCACATTAAAGCACCTTCCATTTTTATATAGTTACTAATCCAATCAAGTCATCTCCTGAGCTTTCTGCTTTGTAATATAGGTTTTAAAGGCACCACTCCATTAAGGCCAAAGCTCCTGTATGCATATAAATTGGCTATACAGTGTTTTTCCAAGACTTCAGTTTTATTTGATAGCTCTCCACCTCTTATATTATCTGGCATTCTTTTCAAGGCTAAGGAGAATTTATGTCCAGGATATTTTTGAATATGCTGTAACAAAGCATTAGTCTGTATATTAAATCTAATATCACTAAGATGGTGCAGAATCCTCTCCTTAAAAGGACTATTGGTTTTCGCAACATAAAACCCTGGGCAGCTATCATAAGTAGTTGCATATACCATGTTCTTAGTATTGAGTTCACATACATATTTAATTTATATGTCCGACCAGTTGCAGGATGTTTGAAACAATTGCTTGTGTCTATGTAAGTATAGGCTTTGCAACAGAGAAATGATAGAGGGAGACCTTATTTCTCAGTCAGAAGAAAGGAGGATATGGAAAAACATAATAGGAAACTGAGTGGCATGAGGTACTTACTAACACACAGTAGCAACATATCGGCAATTTGTGAAATGGTTAGGAAGAGGAGGAAGATTTTTAACTTCAAATTATAGCCTAAGACACACTGTTGGTGATGTTCCCAGATTCACTTTCAAGAATAAGTTGAATCAAAAGACATTGTTATGTCATAAAGTAGATACTGTTCCACATAACCTTAAAATGGGCACTTTTCCATGTAGAAGTTGCAAAGCATGTACTTATACAGAATAATGCTTTGTGACAGCATATTCAAAAGTATTCTGGACATAAATTATCCTTCCTAGCCTTGGGAAGAGTACTAGATAATATAAGATGCATAGATGTATAAAATAAAACTGAAGTCTTGGAAACATGCTGGATAGCTGATTCACAGGCAGGCAGTCCTGACCTTAATGAAGGTGTGCCTTTAAAATCTATATTAAAAAGCAAGAAGCTCAGGAGATGACTTGATTGAATTAGTAACTATATAAAAAATAGAGGTGCTTTAGTGTAAACAGGATCTGATGAAGGCATAGCCAAAACTGCTCATCCTCTTTGTGAGGAGTCACATCCTGTTGTTTGAAGGATTTTATCTGTTCATTATTAAATTGTGCTGGTTTTATTTTGATCTTATTTGCTGAACATATATTCCACTCTCTCTTCATGGTAATATTGCAGTGCTTGTGTTTAATCTTCAGTCATTGTTTTATCACTGCAGTCTTCAGTGATTAGTGTTTTTTGTTTGTTTATTCTGCTGGTTTACTTAGACTAATCCACACATGGCAGAGAGTTTAGAAGCTGGACTTGATTTGGTGGTGGATAAGCAACAGAGAAGTAAATCTACTTTGGTCTGTACTAATAGAACTCTAACTGGTGTACTTGGGACTCCAGCTAACCCACTGCTGAAACTAAATCTGTGCTATGTGTCCATGGAGAAATCAAATACACCCTGCAATAATAACTTTGATAGAATATTTTTGAATATGCTGTAACAAAGCATTAGTCTGTATATTAAATCTAATATCACTAAGATGGTGCAGAATCCTCTCCTTAAAAGGACTATTGGTTTTCGCAACATAAAACCCTGGGCAGCTATCATAAGTAGTTGCATATACCATGTTCTTAGTATTGAGTTCACATACATATTTAATTTATATGTCCGACCAGTTGCAGGATGTTTGAAACAATTGCTTGTGTCTATGTAAGTATAGGCTTTGCAACAGAGAAATGATAGAGGGAGACCTTATTTCTCAGTCAGAAGAAAGGAGGATATGGAAAAACATAATAGGAAACTAAGTGGCATGAGGTACTTACTAACACACAGTAGCAACATATCGGCAATTTGTGAAATGGTTAGGAAGAGGAGGAAGATTTTTAACTTCAAATTATAGCCTAAGACACACTGTTGGTGATGTTCCCAGATTCACTTTCAAGAATAAGTTGAATCAAAAGACATTGTTATGTCATAAAGTAGATACTGTTCTACATAACCTTAAAATGGGCACTTTTCCATGTAGAAGTTGCAAAGCATGTACTTATACAGAATAATGCTTTGTGACAGCATATTCAAAAGTATTCTGGACATAAATTATCCTTCCTAGCCTTGGGAAGAGTACTAGATAATATAAGATGCATAGATGTATAAAATAAAACTGAAGTCTTGGAAACATGCTGGATAGCTGATTCACAGGCAGGCAGTCCTGACCTTAATGAAGGTGTGCCTTTAAAATCTATATTAAAAAGCAAGAAGCTCAGGAGATGACTTGATTGAATTAGTAACTATATAAAAAATAGAGGTGCTTTAGTGTAAACAGGATCTGATGAAGGCATAGCCAAAACTGCTCATCCTCTTTGTGAGGAGTCACATCCTGTTGTTTGAAGGATTTTATCTGTTCATTATTAAATTGTGCTGGTTTTATTTTGATCTTATTTGCTGAACACATATTCTACTCTCTCTTCATGGTAATATTGCAGTGCTTGTGTTTAATCTTCAGTCATTGTTTTATCACTGCAGTCTTCAGTGATTAGTGTTTTTTGTTTGTTTATTCTGCTGGTTTACTTAGACTAATCCACACATGGCAGAGAGTTTAGAAGCTGGACTTGATTTGGTGGTGGATAAGCAACAGAGAAGTAAATCTACTTTGGTCTGTACTAATAGAACTCTAACTGGTGTACTTGGGACTCCAGCTAACCCACTGCTGAAACTAAATCTGTGCTATGTGTCCATGGAGAAATCAAATACACCCTGCAATAATAACTTTGATAGAATTTTTGAGGAGGTGCAAAATGCTGCATACAGGCTTAAACACTGACAAGCTTCATGGAAGCTAAACAAGTAGAGCTAGAGAAAATGCTTCCAGAGAGTTTTTTTTTTTTAAATAAGGTGAAACATTGTAATACAGTCTGATATTTCACAAGGTAATGCCACTAAGGAGAAAAATAAGGAAGAATCCAATGTTAATGGAAACAACTGTGTACTACAGCACTCATCTGTGATAAACCCCTCCCTCCATATGAATAAAGCAAGGGATGATGAGTACATCACAGTGCATATCTCAAATCCACCTTGGACACCTTGAACAGTACGGCTAATTACAGCAACTATTAGAATGGAGAGAGGAAACAGACTGAGAACAATAGAACTGGCACTGATGTGGAGTTCAGCATTAGACCCAAGGATAAAGCTCTTCACATGCCATTTTTTTCAGGTCTTCCTGTTCCATTGAGAGAGCCTTTTGTACAGAGAGGTTGGTCTCACAGCAGGAGCGGGAAGAGACATAAATTAACAATATGAGTGAATCCAAATACTCCTTGATAGTGAATCTATAAAGTAGTCAGCTGGCAGAGGCACACATTTCTCTTTTATTTACTTATTTATTTATTTACATTTTGTTTACCGGGAAATTCTGACTGGATGCAGGTCCTTTTCCAGCGGATGCCTGGGAAGAAAAGCTCCACATCATGTACATGATAAATAGATAGACAAAGTCGCAGCAATAGTAAACAACATTGCAGGTTGTTGGCTTTAATGCAATAACAAGATATTGATTATCAACAGTATATACAGTAAATGTTGCAAGTTAAGATAGTTTCTTGTCATTTATAGTATTAGTAACAAAGTTGTCAGACAAGATGTTAAAGTATGTAATTACAACTAGCTATTTCTGACTGTGGTTAGTAGTGCCGGTAGTATATTTGGGTTAAGAGTCTATGTGGGGGGGGGTAAGGGTGGGGGTGTTAGTCTGGATTAGAACAAGGACAAAGCCAGTGCAAATTTAAGTGGAATTTGAGCCCAGTCTTGAAAAGGCTGCTGGAAGGTAGAGTAGTTATAGAGGGTGGAAGATTGTTCCAAAGTTTAGATATGGTACATGAAAATATGGCTTCTCCTGCTCAGTTTTTGGGTTTGATAACAGTGAATTGATTTTTGTTGCTTAATCTTTGGGGCCTAGTGGAGTGATAGGGTTAGAGAAGGGTTTGAAGGGAAGGGATGTTAAGGGGGTGGTTAATAAGTTTATGAGTGAGAATGAGTTGATTAAAGTTAAGGAGTTGTGGGAGTTCTAGCCAGTTTAGTTCTTTAAGGGAGATACAGTGATGGCTGCAGTAGGAGGTTCCAGTGAAACATTTTGCAATTTTATTGTAACAAGCATCCAGCTTGTATGGGTCTGTCTGTTTAAGGTTGGTAAGTATGGGGAATGCATAGAGTAGGGTGGAGATTAGCTGGGAATTGGCTATGGAGATTCTAGCCACCTTGGTTAGGAATTGGCAGCTTCGATATAATGCACCAAGTTTCTTGTGAACTTTTTTTATTGTGAGAGATATGTGGGTGTCAAATCTGTGTTTGTTGTCTATTTCCACACAGAGTAATTGTGTGTGTTCTGATGGAGAGATGATGGTATTGTCTTTGGTAAGAATGTTAAAGTGGGGGGTGTTTTGGGTGGCTTTGGAAGGTTGGAACAGGAGAAGTTTTGTCTTACTTGGATTGAGTAGGAGCTGAGCATTGGATAGCCAGCTTTCTACAGAAGAGAATGATTCCTGTGTTATTTGTTGTAGTTCTGGTAGAGTGGGGGCAGAGCAGATGAGAGTAGAGTCATCTTTGTACTGTATAAGAGATGCTTGTGTGGTGGCAGTATGTAGGTTATTAGTGAAAAGTAAGAATAGCAGAGGGAGGAGGTGAGGTGATATGTTATTGCCCCAGATTACTGATTGCTGGCATCCATGTAGATAGCTGTGGAACCAGTTGCAGGCTGATTGTGAGAAGGAGAGGTTGGGGAGAGCAGAGAGTAGTAGCTCATGAGATACCATGTCAAAGGCCTTTGAGAAATCTAGAAATATGACAGTAGTGAACAGGCCATTGTTTTTTTGATGAAGTATAGTATTGGTGAAGGAGAGTAGAGCAGAGATAGTGCTGTGATATGGCCTGAAACCATGTTGGGTTTTGGAGAGGAAATTATAAGCTAGGAGGTAGCTGGAGACCTGGGTGTTGATACATTTTTCAAGTATCTTGGAGAGAGGGGAGAGGATAGCAATGGGGTGGTAATTGGAGAGGTCGGTGGAGGGGGTGCCTTTGTGGAGGGGAATGATGTGGGATATTTTCCATATCAAGGGAACATAGTCTTCTGTTATGGAATGGTTGATTAGAATTGAAATTGGGTAGGCTAGTCAATCAGCTGCAATTTTCAAGTATTCAGAGGGGAGGTTGTCAGCTGCTGGTTTGGTGGGTTTAAGTTTTGACAATAGTCTTTTTATGTTGGAAGTAGGTACTAAGGTGAAGAAGAAAAGAGGAGTGGGGGTTTAGGATTAGGAGTTGGGTGGGCTGTTGTAGGTAAGTGTTGTTTGTTTAGAGATGTTATAGTTTCAGTGAAGTGTTTGTTGAAGGATTCAGCAATACTGCTGGAGGAGGGGGGATGGACGGCTGGGGGGTATCAACCTTTCCTGGGTGGAGGATAGTGTTAATAGTTGACCAGAATTGCTTAGGGTTGTGGGTGGTAGAGTTTAGGGTGGATTTATAGTAGAGGGATTTGTCTAATTTTATATGCTTTTTGGCTTTATTGCGCAGTTCAAGGAATGATTGCCTATCTGAGTTATTTTTTGTTAGTTGCCAGTGCTCCCAGGCCTTATCTCTGGATTTCATTAGGGTTCTGGTGGTCTTTTGTAACCGTGGGGCATGCCTGGATCTGACTTTGGCATTTCTTACAGGAGCATGGGTGTTTAGGATGGAGAGGAAGGTACTGTTGAAGAAGTGGACAGCCTCATCTAGGTTGAGGTATTTTAGTTGTGACCAGTTAATTTTTTGCAGGGAGGAGATGAAGGAGTCGGGGTTGAAGTTGGACTTGTTCCGTATTTGCCTGTGGATAATGGGCTTCAGACTGTTTGTTTGGTGCCGAATTAGGAAAGTGGGGGTGTGGTCACTGAGACTGTCAGGTAAGCAGCCTGCTAGGTAAGAGTGAGGGGCTTTGTTGACTAGGATCCAGTCAAGTAAGGTATGATTGTTAGGGTTTTTGTTGATTCGGGTAGGGGATTGAATGAGTTGAGTGAACCCATGGAGATTAAGGTGAATGGTTGGGAGACTGTTATTACAGGATAGCCAGCTGATGTTAAAGTCACCAAGAATTATGGTTTCCTGGGGTAGAGATATCGTAGCCCAGCTGAGGAGATTTTCTAGGGGTGTAATATTTTGCCCTGTTGGGAAATAGCATCCTATGATATTGATTGTTTGGGTTTAGTTTGAGATTGGCATAAAGGATTTCTTCATTGTTGTGGTGAGGGGCAGATGAGTTCAGGAGTTGAATATTGAGGTGGTGTTTAAATATCAATGCTACACCACCTCCTTTTTTGGACACTCTGTCTATGCGAAGGATGTTGTATTCAGGTGGAAGTATTTCCTCACTTTTGATGTGAGGTTTGAGCCAGGTTTCAGTTAGGAAGAGAATATCTGGGGAATATATGCTTATGCTGGCATGTAGTTCTTGGATTTTATTGCATATGCTTCTGATGTTTAGGTACATTATAAGTAGATTTGTTGTTTCTTGTTGGCTAGGAGTTGAGTTATGGGGGGGAGGGGTGCTTGGACTAGGGTTTGTGGTTGGATTGGATTTGCGAAGACCAGGGTTTGAATGGATGTCTCCAGTGAGGGCTAGTTTATAGAGGGTGTTTAGGATATGCTTTATATACATAGCAAATTGCTTATGGTATCTTAGGGATATTTTATTTTTGAGTGTGTTAGGTGTTTGGTAATGGAGTGTGTGTATTGGGAGGATATCTGTGGTGGCAGGGATTGTGTAGTTATAGTGTAAATGTTTGAGAGAGGGTGTTGAGAGAGTACAGTGGAAGTTGTTGGGGCATATGACTGTGGAGCCTTGGTAGGATGTAATGTGAGCTAGAACTATGCAGGTTAGGATTGTTGTTATATTAGGTAGTAACATGATTGTGTTGGATGTAGGGGGAGGGGATGAATAGTGGTATAGCCTAATTGCTGGCAATTAGGGGTGAGGTTAAGGCTAATAATAAATGTAGAGGTACTAAGGGTGGGTGGGAATAGGGGACAGGGAGGGAATAAAGGACTTTCTTTTATTTCTGCAATTCAGTCAAGCTTGAGTGAATTTACACTAGATATTAAGTGCTTTGGCAGGAATGGTGCCTTAAGACATTACAGTGGGAATAATTGCAATGATTATAATTTAAATGATTTCAGAAAGCAGAGTGTTTATGCCCCCTTCTCACCCTGTGATAGAGACCTTTATGTATGTCTGTGAGAATGAAGTAGCTCAGCTACGATATGGAGGCAACAATAATCATTGTGCCTATAACTTGAATAAGCATGAAAGTGAAGCACTCTAAGAGTTGTCACAGAACAGGGATTTAACCATTAGACCAGCTGATAAGGGAGGAGCTATCAAGATAATGCAAACTACAGACTATAATGACAGAATGCTGAAAATTCTTAGTGACAAGATTACATACAAGAAGATACCTAAATGGGAAGTACAGACATCATTAAAGAGAGTTAATGACACCTTGTATGACATGTTAATGATGAGAGGCATCACAGACCCCTTATATGATTATTTGAGAGTTAACGATCTAGTAACTCCAGTTATTAGTGGACTACGCAAAATACACAGAAACAGAGATGATCCACCTTTACGTCTGATTGTATCTGGTAGAGGCTGGCTCAACAAGCCAGCTTCCATTTTTGTGGAATTTCAACTGAAGAAGGCTCTACCTGGGATGAAAACAGTTGTAAGAGCTACATCCCATTTCCTACACATATTACATGATTGTGTAATGAATTTGGACAGAAGAGAAGACTTTATACTAGTTGCAATAGATGTAAAAAGTTTATTTACAGTGACTCCCAATGAATATGGGATAAGATCTATTCAAGAAAGTCTGAAAAAAACACTCAGATTTTGATGGCCCTACTATCTCACAAATCTGCTCTTTATTGAGAACTATACTGGAGAATAACATAATTGTTTATGGAACCGACCATTATTGGCAAACGTGGGGCATAGTTATGGGCACCTCATGTCCCAATAGCTACACCAACTTGGTCATGGCGTATTGGGAAAATGAGTTTGTATTAAGTGAACAGAATCATTGGCTGAGACATGTTGTCATCTATGGTAGATTTGTTGATGACATATTTATTTTATGGCAGGATGATGAGAATGAACTATCAAGTTCTGTGGAATACTTGGTGAATACTAAATTGTTCTTGGAGTTTGATGTCAGGAGTTCCAAAAAAGAAATAGACTTTTTGGATGTGACTGTCTTATTGGATGAAAGTGGCCAATTTAATACATCTGTATAGAAAAGAATGGCGGAGAAATCATACTTTGCACAGAACAAGTATGCATCCTAAACACGTGTATCCACAGGTTTTAAATGGTCAGATGCTACATGTATCCAGGCTTTGCACTGATGATGAAATGCACCAGCATGAATTAGAATGATTACAGAATGATTTACTGACCCAGAGCTATAAAGATTTTGAAATTTGATGGAGAACCATGAAGATGAAGGCACAGAGAAATGATAGAGGGAGACCTTATTTCTCAGTCAGAAGAGAAGATGATATGGAAAAACATAATAGGGAACTGAGTGGCATGAGATGCTTACTAACACACAGTAGTGACATATTGGCCATTTGTGAAATGGTTAGAAAGAATTTGATGATTTTAACTTCAGATGATAGCCTAAGAAACATTGTTGGTGATGTTCTCAGATTCACTTTCAAGAATAAGTTGAATCTAAAGATGTTATGTCATAAAGAAGATACTGTTCCACATAGCCTTAAAATGGGCACTTTTCCATGTATAAGTTGCAAAGCATGTACTTATATAGACACAAGCAATTGTTTCAAACATTCTGTAACTGGTCGGACATATAAATTAAAGACATATGTGGATTGTAATACTAAGAACATAGTATATGGAGCAAATTGTGATAGCTGCCCAGGGTTTTATATTGAGAAAACCAATAGGCCTTTTAAGGAGATGATTCTGCACCATCTTAGTGCTCAGACTAATGCTTTGTCACAGCATATTCAAAAGTATCCTGGACATAAATTCTCCTTCCTAACCTTGGAAAGAGTGCTAGATATATAAGAGGTGGATATCTATCAAATAAAACTGAAGTCTTGGAAACACACTGGTTAGCTGATTTACGGGCAGACAGGAGACCTGGCCTTAATGGAGTGGTGCCTTTAAAACCTATATTAAAATGTAGGAAGCTCAGGAGATGACTTGATTGGATTAGTAACAGCATAAAAAAGGGAGGTGCTTTAGTGTGAACAGGCTGTGATGAAGGCATAACCAAAATCACTCATCCTGTCTGTGAGGATTCACATCCTGTTGTTTGAAGGATTTTATCTGTTAATTATTAAATTGTGCTGGTTTTATTTTGATTGTATCTACTGAACACACATTCTACTTTCTCTTCATGGTGATATTGCAGTGCTTGTGTTTAATCTTACTTATAAGTTGGGTGACATAGAATGATTTTTTTACTACCTTGGCTACATGTTGGTCAAAGGTCAGATTACTGCCTACATAATTTCCCAGATCCTTAACTACTGGGTTATCTCTTTGGGTGTCTTATTGATCGAGTAATAAACCTGGGTGGACTTCTTCCCAAAAGGTAATAAAATGCATTTCTTAGCATTGAGTTTTAATCTGTGGCTTTGGCACCAGTCTTTTTCTATGTTAGACCTTCTGCAGGATGTTAGTGTCATGGGTGAATCTATGATTACATTTATCTGCTAAATTGGTGAGTCAGAGGCCCTTGACATTAGTTATGATCTCTGAGAAGTAGATGCCAAACAGGAGCAGGCCCTGTATTGAGCACTGAGGTGCTACACTCATGACCAGTCTCTTGGGGGAGATGGTATCACCAATCTTGACTTGGATCCTATCTGTGAACCAGCTGGCTATCCAGCAAGTTATGCAGGGATTTATGCCTAGTTCAATGACTTTGTCAACAATACCTAAATGGGGTATTGTATTGAATGCCTTAGCCAGGTCTAGGTAGGCAGTATGCACCTTTACCCCCCTCATTCATTACACTGGTGTCACTGTCAAAGAAGTCTACCAGGTTAAAAAGGCATGATCTTCCTTTGACAAACTAGGATGGGCCCAGTGTCTATAGGTTGCCAGTGTCTTTGCTGATCATTTCCATAAGTCATTCCATGGCTTTAAATATTGGACTGGCCAGACTAATGAGTCTGTAGTTTCTTGAGTCAGTTGATGAGCCACCTTTGTAAAAAGGGATAACTATTTCAGTCCCCTATTCATGTGGTATGTAGCCTGTTTTGAGGTTGTAGTTGAAAAGTTATTCTCATTATTCTGATGGGACATGATTCAATCTATTTAGGAGGCAACCTGGTATACTGTCTGGGCTCACTGAGGCTGTGTTTTTGGCCTTAGTGTGTGTTGCCATCACCTGCTCCCTGCTAATAGTTAGAGGGTATGCTAATATAGATTTTGCAGGGAAAGGCAGGGGGAGAGTGGGGGGGTTGAAGCTAGAGCTGAATTTGTCAGCCATCAGACTCACTATCTCTCTGCTCAGTGAAGATGGCACCATTTGCCACCAGTTCAGTACACTGATATTTGATTCCTTAGGGATTTGGACATAGCTGTAGAAGGCTTGGGGTTGTCTTTAGCCTAAGAGGCTATCTTGACCTAATAATTGGCCTTGTTGCATTTAATTAGTATCCTTAGTTTCTTGTTTACTTTAATTAGTGAGCTCATGCCATTATAAGGATCGGTCTTTCTGATTTTGTCCATGTTTTTTTTTCCTTTTGTTATATACCCTGTTAAGGTTTAGATTCTACTAGTGTGGGTTGCTTTTGGAGTTTATTTTGGGCTAATCCTGGTACATACAACATCTTCTATGCAGTGATTTACATGACTGTACAATGTTTCTGTGAAGAATTCTACATAGTTGCTGTGAACTCAGATTTCAGAGGGGCACTGAATTTTGACAAACTGTCATTTAAGAGGATGTAGTTTGCTTTAGAATAGTTATTAACTGTTACAAGTTTTGCTGGGTTTTCCATTTTGATTTTTATTTTGAAGGAAACAGCTTTATGATTCAACTTCACCAGTGAGGATGTGAATGGGGAGGGGGGTGGCACTCTTCTATATTGGTGAGTACTAGGTCCAGTATGTTTGGACCTCTGGTTGGAGTTTGAACTATCTGGTCAAGGGTATTTGTGTTAATAAAGTCTTGGGAATGTTATGTCTACATGTTGGAGGCAGTGCATATTTCAGTCTACAGAGGGGTAGTTGAAGTATCCCATGAATAGGGTATTTGGGTGGATGGAGAATGCCTCCAGCAAGTCTAGGTATGAGTTATGGGATTCTTGGGTCATAGATGGTGACCTATAATTTCCAAGTTAATTAATTAGTTTGAGTATGACAAATGTTGTTTTGTCTATGAACAGGAAAAACAAGAACCTTCCCATTGTGAATACATTTAATTAGCAATAGAATGCAGAGAAAAAATATGTTAAAATGATGAGATGGTCAAATAACTACAAAGGAAAAAGATGTGAAAAGTTGAAGTGTGAAATGAGTAAGTGGTGCAAGAAATGCCTAAGGTTGCTTTATAGATTCCTAGATTCATTGATTCATATATTGTTAGATTGTTACTAGGCTAATAACCCAGTGGGGCTTTCTAAGCCTAGCCAAGTTTTCCCAAAAGAATAATGATGTCCTGTATCCAAACAGGACATTAACAGCCAGGTATTTATAAGCTACCTCTCTCCATAAGGATATTTCCTATTCCATTCTGATAAATTCCTAACACACTGGAACTGGCTGCTAAACCTAAAAATGTAACTACTAGAATAAACTAAAAAGTTTTATTTTAATGTGTATGTAAACACAAGTACATGTGTATGCAACACACACACACACACACACACACACACACACACACACACACACACACACACACACACACACACACATACATATATATGAGTATATCCACACTAGTGAATGCACACACACACACACACACACACACACACACACACACACACACACACACACACACACACACACACACACACACACACACACACACACACATTTATATATAAAGGATATATCCATTGTCATTCACTTACACAGATAAAGAGCAGTTATTTGTGATTACTGGTTTAATGAAGTGTGATTAAATAAATCAGTTCTACATAAAATTTTCTTCTTTAAAGTATTTGTAACATGTGGACAGTTGTTTATGTCACATGACTGGGAAGTAAAGGTTCACCATGACATAACTAATCAGCGGCCTTCAAAATGGAAAATTTTAAACCCAAGTCATTCATATTTTCCATAAAGTGTAAGAATTCCTAATTATTGAATTAAAAAATAAAAAAACATAAGTATAATAAAAGTAATCCTTTAATTTTAATTTTTGAAATCCACTCTATGTAGAAAAATAAACCTCCTAGACATATCTCATACACAGATTCTCATAGCTGAGGCCAAAATCGCCTCCATGACAATTTTATGGATCTATACCCTACTCCCTCTTCTCACTTTGGATTAAAGAAATGATCAGCATTAGTGTCTTCTTATATTTCGTGTGGCGATCAATGCAGGGTAAACCACAGTATACAATGCGCTCCTACCCAGTTTCGGCAAACTTCTTCTCATGCCTAGAATAATTATACATCAATCAAAATTCTAATAAATTATTGAACCAATCATTTTCTTTATGAATGAAAGGAAGTATTTCACTACTTCCCTGTCCTTAACATTGTCAGTACAGAAGTAAAAAGATTTCATGTCCAACACCACAAAATGATAAAGCCTCCCACTTATAATGTTCCAAATGTTCAATCAAAATGAAATTGTCTCTCATACAGGAGAAAAACGTCTTACTCAGTTAGAAAACTAAGTAAAATATATACATGAAAATGAGTTAGGTATCTTAAGAAAAAAAAACAATACAATAAGAGTTGCCTTCTCCACTGTACTCAGCTCTTAATGTTGTCTTCTACCCATACTGTAATACTTTATTCAGTTTATAATGTCTATTTCATTTAGCCAACACCATGGTGTAGACAGATAAAGTTCTTACTATGGCCCAGATGGCCAGGCTCAATTAGTGAGTTTGGCATTTGAGGTGCTGTCATGAATGATGGCCACATGCATCCGGGGGGGGGGTGATGTGTGTACAGACATACTATTGATAGGAGCTTCCTGTCAGAGACCAGGAAGCCAGTCTCACTGTGTTTCTACCAAGGGGAGGGGCAGCTTGCCAAGACCAGCTCCCTGTGGAAGCAAGGAGTTGTTCAGTACTGATTACCAATTACTTGTGTCAAGAGAGGGTGGGAAACCAGAGGGGGTCTTACTGAAAAAATCTCCTGACAGATGCTGGACAGCACAGACCCTCTTCCCAGGATTTTCTTAGGTTTCATGCTGTCCATTTATAAATCAGTCATAGTCTGGGGGTAGTTAGAGTGACTGGAAGACCCACTCATGGATGTGGGGTATTAGTGACAGCTGTCAGAGTAAAGCAGGGGAGCAAAACATATTAAAAAATATTATGGTTCATTATTCCTAAGATCTTTATGTATTTCATACTGTTCATTCATATATTCAACAACCATCTTAACATGCACTTTTTAATAATTAGTATACACAGTTATGTCACTTGGCATGATGTCTCTTGTTGTCATACCCCTTAATTTCTCAAAAGCTGACCATTTGTCCAATTTTACATTAAAGTTGCCATATTGTCTAACAACTCTGCTAATGTTGTATTTACCAAATACTACTATATTTGTCTACTGTGGTTCAAAAACAGCACATAGACTGTGAATTTATTGACAATTGGAAAAAATGAAACTACCAAAAGAGACATTCCTTACATTTCCAAAATAATATCATGCACATAATAAGTGAATAATCTAAAAAGAAGTCCTGTAACTTCATTGTAATGTCGATAGAATAAGTCTAGTATAACATAAATTCTTACTTTGTAACTTAAAAATTGAAAAACAACTATATATGTGCAATTTCATTGATTTATCAGTTTTGGACACGATAATAAATTTAAGTCATGTGTTAAAGAATAACACAGTGATTTAATTTGTATATCCAGGATTAACTGCTGGAGGGGGAGATCTACATCATTTCTCTTCTAAACATAGACAGTACAACACAGTCATCATACAACACACACACGCACCCCAAAAATTAAATTAAAAAAGATCAAAACCTTTAATTGATCAAAACAACACTAATGTAATCCTGTGGCCCACTGCACTCCCACACCCCCTGCTCTAGATAGATAGATACTAACCCTGACTCTGCACTTAACAGGAAGCTGTCAGTATTATTTTTCCCTTCCTGTGCACAATCTCCAATAGAGCATAACTCAGGGCTTCCTTGGTGGTAAGGACACATGATTTCCAACAGTGCATGTCTAAAGGTACCTTTAATCAGTAGATCTGATCAGCTAGAGTCCATTGATTACTCCTATGGTAAAGTGTTCTGATACTGATTCAGTGTCCCTGCCATTTTCACCATATTTAGTTTCCCTTTTGTTCTCTGCATATTTATTTGCTGCCTTAGGTGTCTGTAAAAGGTTTTATCTCTGTTATAGAAAGGTTGTGCTGTCATCTGCTTTGACATTTCATGTTATAAATTGTATGTGTGCCTCCTGTTAGTTTTAACTATATTTCAATGCTGTTCTCTGCATCTCTAAACTTCCCATAAGTGGTAAAAATTTCACTCACATTTGAATTCATCTTATGATTGAATCACAGTGTTTGCCTTTATATGTTATGATATTTTCACATTTCACAGAGTCTTTTTACTTCTGTGATGTTAGTAAATGTATGTTATGACTTTCTCTGTTACAGCTCTGTTTTGTTAAGATTCACTGTGGTGAAATCTGGAACCTTTAGTTTTCATTCATTCATTTTTTTCATTCATTCAGCCATTCATTTTATGATACACTTTATTGAAATCAGGGTAATATAAAAGTCAAAACCTATCACAATACCAAACAGATGCAAAGCAAAGAGCTAGTCCTAGACAGGATATCAGTACATTGCTGACCTTCAGCTTTGACTGCTCAGATTTGTAGTTAAGTGGATAGTGAACCATATTAGTCGGGAACCACATGCTTAGCAATTATCAGACTATATTTAGGTCTGAGACTGTCTCTCGCTCCCACCTCCATTTCAAAACTTCAGTTCCAAGACTTACTAGATAATAGTACAAGTTAAAAGTTAACACATTACCCGAGACCTGGCATAGTAAGGCATCAACATTGATCCTGCTGTAAGCTGTATATGCAGTTAAGGAGTTCTACCTTACATGTGACATAGTAATGCCTCACATTAGCAAACAACTTCTATAGCTGTCATTTTAGGGATATCAGCTGTTATTTTTTTTAACATTTCATTTGCCCATGAGAAGTTGCTCTGTACACCACTGCCCTGTCATGTTATTTCCAGTGTCCATTGTGATGCAATACATACTCTCTTCCACGATTACTTATTTTCTTGCTGTTTGAATCAGTTGCCTTATATATAGCTATAACTATTTCTATGTTCTGTTATGCCTTAACATATAAACTATCAAACCCATTATGTTTCCACCCTGTTCACTTTTCTCACTGTACCACATTTCCTTTACTTCTGTAACATCAGTGCATTGTTCATTCACCAGTGTTACTACCTCATGTGACTTTTTAAAAAGATTTTGGGCATTGTTTGTCATATTTCCATTTGATTAATTGATTTCCTTGTTAGCTGTATTCATACATATCTTCTTCTTCTTTTGGCTGCTCCCATTAGGGGTCACCACAGCGGATCAACTGTTTCCATTTCTTCCTGTCCTCTGCATCTTGCTCTGTCACACCAACCACCTGCATGTCCTCTCTCACCACATCCATAAACCTTATCTTAGGCCTTCCTCTTTTCCTGTTACCTGGCAGCTTCATCCTTACCATCTTTTTCCCAATATACTCTGCATTCCTCCTCAGCACATGTCCAAACCAACATAATCTTGCCTCTCTGGCTTTGTCTCCAAACCTTTCAACCTGGGCTGACCCTCTAATATACTTATTCCTAATCCTGTCCATCTTCGTCACACCCAGTGCAAATCTTAACATCTTCAACTCTGCCATGTCAAGCTCTGACTCCTGCCTTTTTGTCAATGCCACTGTCTCCAACCCATATAACATAGCTGGTCTCACTACCCTCTTGTAGACCTTCCCTTTGACTCTTACTAGTACTTGTCTGTCACAAATCACTCCTGACACTCTTCTCCACCCACTCCATCCTGCCTGTACTCTCTTCTTCACCTCTCTTCTACACTCAGTATTACTCTGAACTGTTGATCCCAAGTATTTAAACTCATCCACCTTCGCCAGCTCTACTCCCTGCATCCTCACCATTCCTCTATCCTCCCTCTCATTCACATACATATATTCTGTCTTAGACCTGCTGACCTTCATTCCTCTTCTCTCTAGAGCATATCTCCCTTCTCCAGGGTCTCCTCCACCTGTTCCCTACTCTCACTACATACATATAGCATTGTTAAATGTTTCCAGTTCACAGCAACAACAGTCATGGTATCCCATTCCTACAGATTCCTCAGGTAATTGCACTGATGATTTTTGAAGTAAATGGGCTTCCCAGTAATTTCTTATAGTCTCTACCCTAGCCATTTTAAATATTTTTATAGAATCATGTTTCTTCTCTAAAGTCAGTGTTGACCATCATATCAGAGTAGGTCTGTATCCTACCAAGTTAAACTCCATTGCCCACCAGAGCAAAAACTGTGTGTTCAGATAAGCTGTTCAGCTATTTGTTAAATAACATGATGTAAAACATATACCATTGCCAAAGGAGTATAGTATCAAAAACTCTGAAATTTTGATTTTGTGTGCTATTTTCTCAGGAAATTCCATCTCCTCAGAGTTTCTTCAGCTTTCTCCAGCTTCTCCTGCAATTCATAGATTCCTTTTTCAGCCACATCATTATAAACTTATTTTCTTGTGTAGCTGCTCTTGAAATCTTAAGTATTCCTTCCATATCCTTCCCCTGTCAATTAACTATACCTTACTGTACCCCCCCAATATCTAATTTAATCTTTTTAACTAGGACAAGATGTTTCTTATAAGGACTGTGTCATTTTAATGTGGTTCATTTTAGAGAAGGATCCTAATAGGTTCATACTAAGTTAGCTGCCCTTGTGAGCCATTTAAAGCCTAGCCAATTATCCCTTGTGAGACTCAAACCCTGCACCTTCTGCTTGCAAGGGAAACACCTTAACCATTAGGCCACCATCCCAATACTAGTCATATTTCCCCACAGCTAATGTATTCTTAAAGGTACCCATTTGAGACTCATTTTAAAAGCATCTGAATGGATGAATAAACTGTATTTTGGTACTCTCATCCTACTAAATCCCACTGTAATTCAGTTGTTTCCATTCACTGGCAGAGAGCGATAGAGCCCTGTCTGTCACCAAGATGACTAGGTTTCAATTAGCATTTCTGACACTAAAAGATCTATACACTGGGGGGATGAAGAAGCATGACCTGCTTACCTGTCTTAGGGAATTGGGAAGGTTGCTAGCAATCAGGACTACCCTGGGTAAGTGCAGTTTCTCTGGCAGAGGCTGGAGATACCATCACCTGGGGTGATTTGTTGCTGCTTGAAGGTGATAATCCTCGCAGAAGTGAAGTGATGCTCTACTGGGGGGATGCATCTAACATTCCCTGTATTTCCATTTATAGGGATGCAGTGTGGCTTACCCCTGAAGACTGAGAGTGTTGATATTTTCCATTTTGGAATTTCAAAACACTGTCATCAATGATTGGTCATGTACCTTTGGTCATCTTTCAAATCCCTTGGTGGGTATTAATGTCTGAGGTTTGGTCAGTTTTGCCTAAACATGTACTCTCTTTTATTTAGTCTAAGCAGCTGCTCCTATAAGGGGTAAAATTTGTATTGTCCAGGATTTTTCAGTGGAAGCTTTCCTTTCACAACTTCTGCAATGGATCATTATCATTTTCCATGCTTATTCTTTTTATGCCTTGCTTGCAGTAACAGATTTAGCTGTTAAACCTTTGTTTTTTTTTTTTTTTTTGCCTTGAGACAGGAAATTATGCAATCCTTTTAAAGGTTACATCTATAAAAGCAGATCTAGCTTTTCAAGTGGAGAAAACACATTGTGAGTAAGGGCAGCACCTCTATATCAAAACAGACAGCAGTGCTCCCTGTAGGTACTTCAGTCATGTCTCTAAACTGTCCACTATTTGCCAGAAAATCCAGAATTTTCTCTGAAAATAGCAGTGTGCCATGAAATTACAAGTGGCTGCTTTAAACACATTTTTACAATTATTTCCCTTCACCAACCAGATTCATATACAAATACATACATACATACATACATATATACAAATATTTCAAACATGGGCATTAATGCCCTTCTAGCTTGCCAATATACCAAAACACTTGTTCCCATAACAAGTGTCCAGGCTGTTCTTAAAAATATCTAAATTAATACTTGCTTTAATGTAATTTGGTAGCCTGTTCCATGCATCAGCTACTCTGTCAGAGAACCAATTAGAAGGGTCTATATCATATATTTGAAATTCCAAAATGTCGAACACCATATGCTTGAACTTGGAATTTTGAATATTGAAAACACCGAACACTCAGAATAGCAAATGTTTTCCCAGGGAACAAAATTGGCTATTCCGAGAAACATACACACAACACAAGCACACCAAAATAAATGAACCACACACATACAGTTAACAAAACCCAACCCCACACTAAACCACACATACTTTACTAACTATCCACTTACCTTAACCCGCACCTTAACCTTAAGGTCCGTAACTATCGCACACATACTCTACGAAAATATACGCAAACAAAACAATAAATACACATACAGTTAACAAAACACAACCCTACACTACACTACATATCTTCAACATTTTCACACTGAGTTAATCAAAGGAAGGACACTGAGGAAACTCGAAGCTATAATATATAACATTAAGTATCCTGTTTTTTGTTTATTTTGTTCTTTATTTCTTTGTTATTTATAGCACTTTGTGTACTGTGTAATTTTCTAGCTAGTTTCACTGTGTGTGAGGTATTAACTGGAAATTGTCCACTTTTATTAAGCATCTGTTGGGTTGTTTGTTTCTGATAACTTGTTGCAGTTAAACTCTTTTTTCTAGAGGCTCCTTTAGCTGTTTAAAACTTTCATTTAAAGGCTCACTGCTGCTTTTCAGCTGTGAGAAACATTTCTGCAGTTTGTTCTTAGTAGTGGGGATATTTGTAGCATTTCCATATTCAGGCTTGTATTTGGGCCTAGTGTTTGTGGAGGCTGTGTGTCTGAGCACATATTCAGGGACATCTTGGTTTAGCCAAAGCCATCAGGCATTTCAGTGAGAGAGAATTGTTTGAGGTCATTGGCTGACTGAGGTCACCTGGACTACAGCTTAGACTAAGCACCTCATTGGTTCTTTTGAGATTTCTTTCTTAAAAGCTGTCTCAGGTTTCAACCTTCTGTTACCTAAGAAGTTCAGTTGTGAAAAAAAAAATGTATCTGCTTTTACTGTATTTGTGTTTCTTCCCACTTTATTTTGCTTTTGCATCATCTTAAAAGTACTCAATTGTATTTATTACTGCGTGATGTAACTCATTCTAAGCCTTTTAGTTTAAGCACTTTGGCTTCAGACCAGTTGTTTTACATTAAGAAGGTTTGTGGTCTGTACTGTAGTGGCAGAACAGGTAGCTTACATCATGCTTATAGTGCCTGCATATTTTAACTGCTTCTTACTGAAATTGGTACACCTTGTTTGCTGTAGCATAGACTAGATCCAGGCCTGCTGAATCTAGCTTTGTTTGTATAACTTGAGCACTAATCCAGGCATTCTTTAAAGTATTCAACTGTATTTATTACTGCTTGGTAGTAACTTGATTAAAGTGTAGCTATCATTCTAAGTCATTTGGATTAAGCACTTGGGCTTCAGACCAGTTGTTTTACATTAGGAAGGTTTGTGGCCTGCACTGTGGTGGCAGTACAGGTAGCTTACATCCTTCTAAGTTGGGAACTGCTGATTGAGGGCTCAGCGTCTGTTATTCTAAAAGTGTATTAGTTCTGGTTTAAGCACTTGGGCTTCAGGCCAGTTATTTTACATTAAGAAGGTTCGTGGTCTGCACTCTTGTGGGAGGAGAGGCTGGACTCTGCCCTTCTGAGCTGGGAATTTCTGGTTAAAGGCTTATAGTGCCTGCATATTTGAACTGTTTCTTACTGAAATTGGTACACCTTGTTTGCTGTAGCATAGACTAGATCCAGGCCTGCTGAATCTCGCTTTGTTTGTATGCTTGTTGTTTGTTTGATTGTTATTTCCCTGAAATGCTAATTCCACCTGAAACGCGGCTTTTCAGTGCTTCTGTGGATCCCTGGTGATATCTGCATTGCTTACTGTACTTATTTCCTTGTTTCACTTGAAAGAAAGTTACTGTTTGTTTTTTTTTTGCATTTAAGTTACCTGTAACACATTGCATTTAAGTTACCTGGCACTTGCTTACTTAAGCAATTATATAAGTCAGCACTAAAAAATTAAAAGCACTACACCCTCACAAACTCCCCTTGAGTACCTTGTTCCCCATTGACCCTTTTTTCAATTATAAAGGAATTCCCAATACTATTCTAGCATGTCCAAAGGTCAGTTGTCAATCTCCTCTCCAGTCCAGCCGGTGAATCTGGGAATCTTGAGGCAATGTTACAACTGCCTCATGTACACAGACAACCCTCTCCTCCTCCCAACAAATTCCAACACATGTGAGAGATGCAACAATATAGCCAAACTGGAGGCTAAGCTCTCTCAACTCAGTACTGGCATAACCAGTCAGGAGGAGAAGGAAACCACACTCACTACAATTCCAGTCTCACATAGACCTACCACGACAGCAAACCAAACACATAAACACACAAAAACATACTTGGAGACTCTAAATAAAAATCTGCCTAAGCAGCAGAGACCACCAAAGCAGACACCCAAGCAACCGCTACCCCAAAACAAAACACATGCAACACATAGCTCACAAAGCCAGTGTGCTGAACAGTCACAGCCCTTAAGGCTAAACAACACACCTGATACACTTGTAATAGGTGACTCTATCATCAGGCACACTGACATCCCGCTCACCAGGCTGAACAAGGAGAAGGTCACAGTGAGCTGCCTGTCGGGCGCTAGGATCCACCACATAACACAAGCACTCAGGTCACTCTAAGGCAAGTGCAAATATGACTCAGTCATTGTCCATGCTGGTGTGAATGACCTGAGATGAACCTCCCTGGACTACATGACAAGAGACATAGAGGAGCTCTCTGAGCATGTAGCCCAGGCCAGTATGACCCTGACCTTGAGTAGCATCTTACCCTCACCAAGAATTATGCCACAATATGAAGACAAGATGATCAATTTCAACAATTGGCTTAAGTATTGGTGTCATTCAAAGGGGATCCAATGCCTTTCAGCCTGGGATGACATGCTCGACAAGCCACGATGCTTCGCTAGGGACGGCTTGCACCTGTCACCCCTGGGCTTTTGGATATTGGCAAAGGCTCTTGGTACCCCCATAGTGCCTTTTTTAGGCAAAACTCAAAAGACAAACCCACCTCCATAGGCATCACAAGGGATAAGAAACTAAGATTAATGCTACTCAATGCCAGAAGTCTAAACCTCAAGATGCACACAATCGAAACTCTCCTTAGCATGGAGAACATCGATATCTGTGCAGTAACAGAAACCTGGTTCAAGGATCCCAAGAGCACCCCAGCACTACCAGGTTATACCTCATACCATGCTTTTCAGCCCCAAAACTTGGACCGAACCACAAAAGGAGGGGGAGTATCAATATTCGTCAAAGATACCCACACCTCCAGGTTGGTGGCACAGCACGAAGCATCAGAGACTATCTATGTACAACTAACAGTAGGTAAAACTGCCTTCCAGTTTATAGAGTGCTACAGACCACCCTCCCAAACCCAGGAACCCCACTCGGCCTTCCTGAGAACACTGGAAAATATGAAGGTCTCTCCAAACACCATTATATCGGGCGACTTCAACTACCCAAACATAGACTGGGAGCATTACTCTAGCTCCAACACCCTAGCCCAAAGGTTCCTACAATTTATAAACTCAAATGCTATGGAACAACTTGTTACCACTCCCACAAGAGGGGAAAACATACTGGACCTGATCATCACGAAACATGGGGACTCTATGCTCCAGACGAGAAGTGTATCCCTCACTGGTAAGATCGGACCATAAACTAATCTCACTGGATATTCACATCCCGACCCCACCCCCTGCCCAGAAAACCACAGTGAAAAACTTCTCTAAAGCAAATTTCACACTCCTCAAAACCAAGTTTGAATCCTTCATAGCCTCCGGGCCTGTGGAAAATATGGCCCAGATTGCAGAATCCTTTATAAACACATTCTATGAACACCTTCAGGAATGCATGGATCATGCAATCCCAAATAAAACCAAGACCCAATCCTCCAAAGGCAGATATCCTGTCTGGTGGACCCCAGCCATAAACAAACTATACAATAGAAGGAGGAAGCTACTACATGATAGAGCAAAATCCCAAAAAGGGAAGGCATCTCTGATCAGTAATAGCACAAAACTACAGGCACTCATAAAATCGTCTAAGGCCAGCTTTGAGAGAAAAATTGCACAGGACACTAAGGATAATAACAAGGCTTTCTTTAGTTATGTTAGGAACCTGGGTGGGAATTCCCAGATATGCTCAGAATTAGTCCAAAATGACAAAAAATACACCGAACCCACAGACATTGCCAACATCCTAGCTGACAGGTTCAGCGCAAACTTCTCCCCCCCTCCCCATCAAAGGGCAAATATCTATCCCAGCAGAGTGCTGCCCTCCTGACATCTCAGATGCTCAGGTAAGAGCCGCCCTCTCCAAAGCAAAAACGCAGCATCAATGGGACCAGATGGTGTCCTGGGCTGCATCCTACATGAACTCCAAGAAGAGCTAAACCCAAACATAAAACTACTGTTCAATCTCAGCCTTACTACAGGATATGTACCCAAAGAGTGGCGTACAGCAACAGTGGTCCCTCTCCACAAAGGTGGTGCCTCAACGGATCCTGGAAACTATCTCCCCATAAGCCTGACTAGCTTGGTCTGCAAAGCTATGGAAAGGATCATCATGGACCTCATAAATAAAGATATTGGGGACCTACAGACACTGGATCCTACCCAGTTCGGCTTTGTTAAGGGCAGATCCTGCCTCTTAAACCTGGTCAATTTCTTTGAAAAAGTCACCAAGGCCATTGACGAGGGGAAGGTGGTCCACACAGCCTACCTGGACCTCGCAAAAGCCTTCGATACAATACCCCACTCGGGCATTATAGATAAGCTCACCAGCTTAAATATAAACCCCTATGTCCCAAACGAAGCACCACAAATAAATCGCAACACCAAAAATCACAGCACTGGATCCCAAGACAAGGAGACAAGTTCGTAGATAAAATTCAATAAGGCGTAGACCACAAGGAAATAGCGTAATATCAATTTAATAACCGCTTTCGTCGAAAGACTTCTTCAGAATACAAATTAAGAAAAAAAACCCATACTTAAATAACACATCAATAAATCAATCAACAATGATAAAAATTCATTAATTATAATGATCCAACTTTAAAGTGCTAGTGCATATCAAATGAACAGAGATGCAGTAATGTTTTTGTCAATACATAATTTGCTATTCCTTAAAAAACATTTGATGTTGACTGTCTCATTTAAACCAGGAAATTTATCAGATTTTAATCTGATCTGCCACAATGCTTCACTCTGTTCAACAAAATTCCTAAAATCACCCCCCCCAAATCAGATTTACAAACCTCCACAACAGTAAATAAAAAATTTTTAAAATTCTCACACACAACTGAATGTTTAAATAAGGCATTTGATACATCATGGGTCTTAATACTATATACATGTTCACGGATACGTGCTTTTAAACACCTTGTCGTCATTCCAACATAAAATGCTGGACATGAACAACATAATCCGATGTAAATAACACCCTTGGAACAACAGTCAACATATTCTGGTACATGGAATGTCCTGTCAATAGATTCAATAACAATCAATGGTCCTACAGACAAGAACCTACACATGTTACAGTTGTAACAAGGAAAAACGCCCTTAGTACTAGTACGGGTATTAACTGTTGAAGTATGGTTGGCCTCTAATGCCTTTTTAATGTTGTAAGTGTTTCTAAAAATGAAACTTGGTTTCTCACCAAGTGCTCTAAAAATATCAGCATTTCCTTGGATAATTTTCCAATTACTTTCAATCAAGTTCTTTATGGCCTGCCCGTCAATACTCATTCCCAAGGAACAAACAGGTCCATCTAACCCCTGGTTAGTGGATATTTTGGGAATTAATACAACAGAATTGTTGGCCCCCTTGTAATCCAGTAATGCCGGATAATTGGTGTTTCTTTTACCAAGTACAAATGTAATAGTGTCGTCCAACATAGAACAAGGATACCCCCTATTGAGAAACAATTTTTTAATGAAAGCAATTTCATCCATCAAGTCAATTTCAGATGAAGTCATTCGGCAGGCCCTGATAATTTGTCCCTTAGGAATATTCCTAATGGTATGTTTTTGATGGGCACTGTTGAAGTGAAGATAACTATTTGTAAAGGTTTCTTTACGATGTATCTTACTGTTAAATCTACATTCGTTAATGTCCCACCTTAAAGCAACGTCCAGAAAATGAACACAGAATCCTGAACTCCCTAAGGTGAATTTCAAAAAAGCAACCTGATGATTGATCTTAATAAGAAAATCGTCAATAATAGCCTGATTTCCCTCAATAACAAAAAACAAATCATCAACAAATCTAAAATATAATAATAAATGAAAACTACTCTTTAGCAAATTCAAAAAGGAATCTTCCCCCCATGACATAACCAAGTTGGCATAAGAGGGAGCTGCGGAAGAACCCATCGCGACACCTCTCTTTTGTCTATAGTAGGAATTCCCAAACAAAAAATAATTATGGTGTAACAGAATGTCAAGAAACCTACAAATTGTAGAGACTTGACCACTACTAAATTCACCATGTTTACTCAATAGGGTACGTACGGCATCGATACCTTCATCATGAGGTATACATGTGAACAAAGAAACCACATCAATGGTGAACATGATGTGTTTCTTAGGATCAAAAATACATTTGCTTGCAAATTCATTGAACCTGTTTAGAAAATGCCATGAGTCTTTAATATAAGATTCTTGCTTGGAGACCAAAGGTCCCAAAGTAGCATCCAGAATCAATGAAATACCCTCGGTAACTGAATGAGGAGAGGACACGATGGGCCTAAATGGGGGATTGGTGATGCTTTTATGTGTTTTGGGGATGCCAAACAGAACCCCTACCCTTGGTTTATTAATCACACAAAATTCATAAACATCCAAATCTATTTCATTGTTCATAAGGGCATCGTATAAAAGGGAATGTATAAATCTCTCTTTTTTCTTTATTTCAGGAGGAGTAATGATTTCATATTCATCCTGATTATTTAGTAAAACTAACATTTCCTTAGTATATTGTTCTTGTGTCATAATAACAATATTCCCTCCCTTGTCGCTTTTCATAAAACGTAAAAAACTTTTTGTGTCGTAATTCATTAAAGGCTTTTCTCTCGTGAAAATTTAAGTTGTGATTAAATTTAAAGTTACTTGTAAAAAGCTTATCAAGCTCTTTAAGACATGTTTCCTCAAAAACTTTAATAGTGTGTATCAAAGGGGGGTTATATACAGAAGGTTTTTTTAGAGTATTCCTAACTTCGGGAATGTCATTCAAAATATAAGTAAGATTTAATTTCCTCACAAATTTTTTAATGTCCAAAACAGTTTTTCCATAATCCGCCCTCACAGTAGGAACAAAATTTAAACCACGTCTAAGTACATCATATTCAGCATTACTAAAAGAAGAACCAGTTAGATTAATAATATCAAAGTTTCCTTTGTCTTGACTTAATTCTCTTCCTCTGACGAGTTGGAGCCCAGAAAAGTCCGGCTCCTGGTGACCATTGTCTTTTTGGCTTGTGGGATCCTTTTCCCTAAAAAAGCTGAAGTAACAGAGTTTGACAAGTCAGTGGTGGTGATGTTAGCCAGACCCTTGACAGTGTTAACATTAGAATCGGTCGCAATGACCGTACCGGCCTCCTCATCAGGTGCATTACCAGTAATGTTATTTAAAACCCCGTTGCTCTGCTTGCCCCGGTCATTGAGGGGCCCGGTATTTGAAACATTGTCAAAACCCGGCAATAAGGGCTTGTTCCGGTAAGTTGCAACAGGTTCAACAGACAAAACTTTACTGTTATTGATGAGTTGCAAACTAGCTCAAGGACAGAACCCACATGGTTAGAATTGCTGGAGCCATGTCAGACTCCAAACCAGTTACAAGTGACGTCCCACAAGGCTCAGTCCGGGGACCTCTCTTGTTCGGTATATATTTCTCAGAGGTACAGGCAAACACGGAAGGACTGTGGCTGACCAAGTTCGCAGATGACTGCAAACTGGGCGCCATAATCGACTCTCCAGCCAACACAAGCATCCTCCAAAAGGGCCTCATAGAAACAGACAACTGGTGCCAGAGCCATGGCCTCAAGCTAAGCACCAAAAAGTGTATAGTCATCCCCTTTGGCAAAAACAAAGTGCCCACAAATTACCACATAGGTGGGAATCCATTAAGTACAGAAGAAGTAATTAGGGACCTGGGGACCCAAGTTGATAGCAAACTCTCATTTGACAACCACTTGGCCAAAGTGGTTAGAAAAACATTTTATATAGCGCACCTAATCATGAAGGGATTCACATCTAGATCAGGGGAGGTCATCGTGCCTCTTTACTCATCCCTCATCAGGCCCATAATTGAGTACAATGCCCCTTTTGGGATGTACCTTACCAGACACCTGCAGCAACTGGAAAGACCACAAAAGTACCTCACCAAGAGGATCAAAGGGCTCAAACAGATGCCATATGCTGCCCGGTTAAAGAAACTCCAGCTCTACACAGTGGCATACCACCTGCTCAAAGGCGATCTGTGCCTGACGTATAAAGCCATGTCCAACCCGGAATTAGTGGACATGCTGCACCTCAGAAAATCCAAATTCCATCGAGCTACGCACTTGAGAGACTTGAACCTCAGCACTGAAATAAATAGGACATGCTGGAGGGACAGATTCATAACCCAGAGGCTCCCTTCACTCTGGAATAAAATCCCAGTCCAGGTTAGGCAGAGTCCCTCATTGACTCTCTTCAAGAGGAATATTGATGAGTGGATGGGAGATTGTAGGTTTACCCCGGGTATCACTTCTGTGTCACTGTTAGACAGAGGCACAGTATACTAACCTCGAAAAAGGGCATAGCAAAATTAATTAAAATGGGTGGCGAAAGCCAAACACACGCTGGCTAGGCTTATAAATGCCGTAGGGCAGATAGCCTAGTATGAACCTATGAACCTATGAACACCATACATATATTACTATCTACTTACCTTAACCTGCACCCTAACCCTAAGATCCGTAACTCTTGCACTACAGAGGAGGAAATAACAAAGCCAAGGAACGGCCCACCGAAATCTTGCCCTAGGTAAGATTTCAATGTTCCGGGGCTTCGCTATTTTCAACATTCGATGTTTTGCGTTCAACGTTTTGACGTTCGGCATTTTACGTGTTCAGAATTTTGATATAGGCCCAATTAGTACACTTCTCATTCCTATAGAATCTTCTACATAGGTTGTCTGATGATTTTCTAGTACTTCTTGTTAACCCCAAACATTCCCAGGGGTAGCTGTCACTAAATGGCTATATACCTGAATAAGATCTCCTCTTAGATATCTGTAAAAGACACTGTACAAGTTCAGATATTTTAGTCTTTCATAATAACTTAAATTTTCACATCCATGGATACCCTTGGTATATTTCCTTTGTACGCTTTCCAGTTTACTCATGCTTGTTTTCTTATAGGACATGCTGCACCTCAGAAAATCCAAATTCCATCGAGCTACGCGCTCGAGAGACTTGAACCTCAGCACTGAAATAAATAGGACATGCTGGAGGGACAGATTCATAACCCAGAGGCTCCCTTCACTCTGGAATAAAATCCCAGTCCAGGTTAGACAGAGTCCCTCATTGACTCTCTTCAAGAGGAATCTTGATGAGTGGATGGGAGATTGTAGGTTTACTCAAGTTTGGGTCTAATGTAACTAACAAACAATGACATGTTAACCAATTGGTTGATATAATTAAAATGATGTATTTATCAGCATATTATTCTCCTGTGCTCAAATGATCACTTTAGGCAAGTTATTTTGCAGACATGCCTTACCTGTTACACATATAATCAGTTTACCCAATTTCAGGTTGTCTGCATCTGGAGTGTAGAACACCTCGGATGAAAATGTTAGGTCTGTAAGATACAATCTAAACAAGTAAGGGCCTAGGGTAGAGCCCTGTGGGACACCCTGACTCATGTCATTAGCGTGCACCTGTGCAAAGTGAGTCACCAGGGAAGCAAGTTACTAGTTTAATTTTGATAGTGATTAGCGGGGAAGACTTCTAAATCAGTTATAGTGCAGGTACCTGGATTTTACAGTGAGGATAATTTGCACTTTCAGCTACTTACACTGGTTTCCAGTCATTTACTGCCTACTGAAAGTTGCTGCTTCAGACTGTATCAGGTATTGGATTACGGTACTACTGATATTACTTAACACAAAAAAAGTAAATTGAGGACAGTCTAGTGCCAGCCTACACAAAGTGCAGTAACCAGGAACCGACTAAAGACACTTGTGAAGAACAAGGCAAACCAGAATCAGGCAGAATTATCACTTTTATTCATAAACTTAAAAACACATAAACGCTTAACTGATTCACTGAGTTTTTGTCCGAACAAGACTTCATCAGAGTACTTAGCACAAGCTACAACGAAGCTGCCCATTAGTTTATTGTATAGTTTAAAAAAGTCATTGTGAGTATATTGTCACATTGGAGAGGAGAATAAGGCAAATTTTGTTTGCTGCATTTGCAATTGGTCCTTGATTATAGTTCTGTTTGTCCTACAAATTAATTCTCCAGAATAAAGCCAAGACTCCATGCTACTTTCTATACCTTCTAATCAGGCACACTAATAATGCTGTTGTCACTATCTCTTCTTCCGCCCAGTCCTCTTATCATTTCCTCTTTTGTTTCATGTTCTCCTAAATTAAGTTAGTCAGGAAAAAAGCCATGGTGCTATAACATTTTCTCCATTAGGCATTGTAGACTTGTTGAAATTACAGTATCTATTTACATATTCTGTCATATGAGAGGCTAAGAACTTTTCTTGCATAGTTCTGTGTAACTGGAAGCTGCTTGTTGCTGTTGCAATTATTGTCTCTAAGTTGGTTTGCATTTATAGGGTTTTTAAGATGGAAATTGATGGCTCTTTATGAGCTGGCCTTTGCCATCCTGGGTTTGCATTTTGCAGATGTTTCTGAGGGAGATATATATATTTTTCTTAATCATCTGTGGATCCTGCTTGTTTGTAAGTGGTCCCTTTCTTATCACTTTGTTTGAAGGGTGAGCATAACTGACATTGTTGGAAAGTTCTTGAACATGAGCTTTAGCACACCACTCCTTATTTTCTTAACTGAAATAATTTGTAATCATGGTGTATTACTGATAGGAGTTAGCAAGCATATGCCAAGACTCACATAGTTCAAGTATATCTGGACTGTTGGATGCTATCCAGCTCAGAAAACATGCAATCTTAATTATGATGATCCATGTGTTAACTGTTTCTATATAGTGACAACCTTGCTGACTATTTGCTGTACATTGGTATCATCCAGTTGGATGGATGTGATGTTTTCACTGGCATTATCTAGTTTGATGAATGTTACCACATTCAAAAAGAAATGTACCTTTGGCACCAAAGACCAGCCCTGGGATTCAATAAACTCCATGCAAGAATAGCACTATTCTTGCATTGAGTGGTTCGTGTCCATATAGCACAGAAACTTGCGTTGCATATTCATGAAGGTGCGCTGCTGTTCAACCTACATGGACATGAACCATGAACGACTGCAGGGGACATGTTCAAGTAGTGCATGGACATTGAACACGCCCCCTGCATTGAGAATGTGCTGTACGGTACTTTCTAATAGGATTTGGCATAATATTAGAGAATTACTCTAATATTATGCCAGTATTTCAGTGTCCACGGACACTGAAATGAAATAAATTATCATTTCAATGTCAGTGGACACTGAAATGCATACGGCATCAGGAAAGCAATGCAGGGGGTGTGTGACAGGTTCTGTGACACACCCCCTGCATTGTATAAGTGCCATATGATACCTCCACAATCTACTAAATCAGAAAATGTGTCCAAATGCACAAATAATGGTGGATAAATCCCTCAAAAGGGACACATCAAAATTATTGCCCTCACAAACTTGGAAAGTTGATAGAAAAAGGGTCATGCATTAACATGAATTACTGAAGGATAGAGGTCTGAAAGCAAATGTATGCTAATATTCCCTGACAGCAGTCCATGTGGACAAAGACACAAATAATGGGGGGGGGGCAATAAAATAGGGACACCTCTAAAAAAACTGTCCTCACACACTTAGAAAGGTGATAGAAAACAGGATATGTATTAGCAGGAATCTCTCAAGGATAGGAACTGAAAGCCAAATGTATGCCATTATTTTCCGATTGCAGTCCTTAATGACTTGTCAGAACACCACAACACACTTAAATAACATAATAATATAATAATAGTAATAATAATAATAATAATAATATAATGTTTTTTCTAGGCTAAGGAATGTTTAAGCATAGCTAAGCAGGTGTGAGCGTTATGACCCTCCACTTACCATAGCTTAAACATCCCGTAGGAGATAAATACAAATATACAGGTGAAATATCCTAGCCGAAATAGTGTAGTAGTTAGAGTTCCAGCTTTACATGCAGCCATTCTCCGTTCGAGTGCAAAAACAGGCAACTTATTTTTATTTGGGAAAGAAGTGTTAAAATTATTTTTGTAAAATTAAATTATGTAGCAACTGTTTTTTGTCAACCAGGGTAGTGTAGCTGGTGTGCAATGTAAGTGTGAGTACATATAACATGTGAAACCACCCATGTACACACAATTGCCCCATACAAATATAGTGACATCCCTTGCCAATGTAAGGAAAGCACATAGAGGGATGTCATGTAAAATATATCATATACGCTTAAAAATGAAATCAGTCCTCTGATATATTTAAAAAATTAAAAGTGAGCAATGGTTAGCAATGGTCATCTATGCTTAGCAGGTGTATCCATTGCTAAGACGTGAATGCTAAGCAGCAGGTAGCTCAGCTAAGTGGATTTGCACACAGTTAAACACTGCTTAACAACTTCCCCTTTAAGCAGTGTTAAAACCAGCTTAGAGGATTTATGCACTGCTTAATGGAGCTTAACCTTTTCAAAATGGTCCTATGACAGCAAAGGGTGGGAATATTGCACTATTTAAATGGTGCAGGCAAGAATACAGCCATAATCTGTTATAGTCCATCTTTGCAGATATGATGGCTGGGGTAGGAGAGGGAGTGCACTTTCGGGCGCAATGCTGGACCATTCGGGAATCCAAGGTCATGGCTATAGTCCTAGTTAAAAACCATGAGGAGAGACTGCTGCAGGGCCAGTACCAGGGCTCCCAGTACAAAGTGGAGGCCTGGGGCCATTTATTTATTTATTTATTTGCATTTCTTAACCGGGTTGGTCCAGCTGGGTAAGAATTACCCTTTTTCAGTGGAGACCCGAGGGGAAAAGCCCCAAACAGGCATACAAATACATATGAATAGAGACAAATTAACAATATTACAGAGGAAAACAATATTATGGGTACAATGGATAAGAAAAACAAACAATGAAAGTTTGAAAATATGAGTAAGGTAGGCCAGAGGCATGCATGCAAAAGATTTATGAAAAGGTGTTCTGAGCAAGATCTCTGAATTAAGTTAAAGTAGGCAAAGAAATGATGATTTAGGTGTGGAGTTAGTAGTGTGGAAGTTTTAGGTGGGAGCATGTGAAGGACATTCCCATTTGGAGGAGAGATGGGAGAGAAGCATGGATTTGAAATTGTTGTGGCTAGGTATATTACGTAGTGGTGTGGGGAGATTGTTCCATAGTTTGGCTATAGTGTGGGATAGTAGTAGTTTACCAGTTGGGTTGATGGGTTTGTGTACATGCAGGAGGTTTTGGCCTGTGGATCTCAGGGTACGGGTAGGTGTGTAGGGTGTTAGAGATTTAGCAAGAGAGGGGCATTTTGCTGGTTTAAAGATGAGTTTGTGGGCTGTTGTAAGTTGTAGGTACTTTAGGTGGTTGTGGAGTTCTAGCCAGTTTAGGGTGTGTAGGGAGTGACAGTGATGGGAAGAGTTCTTAGAATTGGTTGCAAATTTGCAGATTTTGTTGTAACAGGCCTCAAGTTTAGCACGGAGTCCGAGTTGTAGGTTGGAGAATAGGGAGCACCGTACAAGAGAGAGGGAGAAGGAAGGTAGATGCAAGGGTATGACGGGAAGATGGAGTAAGGTAGTAGTTGTGTCTGTAGAGGAGGCCGATTTTCTGGTGGGTTTTTTTGATTGCTGAGAGGATGTGGGAGTCGAATTTTAGGTTTTCATCGATGGTAATGCCAAGTAGTTTGGTACTAGGAATGATTTCAAGAGGGGTGTTATTGTGGCTTTTGATGGAAAATTGGACTTTGTGGAACTGGGAAGTTTTAGTGGGAATAAATATCATTAGCTTTGTTTTGTTGGCATTTAGGGCCAAGTGATGCGATTGCATCCATGATTCCATTTTGGAGAAGGCTGTTTGGGTATTAAGTAGAAGTTTGAAGGGGCAGGAGGCTGAGCAGATGATAGTGGAGTCATCTGCATATTGGATGACTGAGGCTTCAGGGATGGAGAGGTGAAAGTTGTTAATGAATAAGTTGAAGAGCAGAGGGACAAGTACTGATCCTTGGGGAACTCCTGTGGGTGTAGGTTAGAATGGGAAGGTTGACTCTTTCCATTGTACAGCCTGCTGGCGCGTGGAAAGGTAGCTGGAGAACCAGTCTAGGGTTGAGGGAGATAGATGCAAGTGTGAGATCTGGGACAGGAGGAGGGAATGGGAAATAGTGTCGAATGCCTTTGAGAGGTCATGAAAAAGAAAAGATACGTATTTGCCGCTCTCATGTGCTAGGTGCCATCTCACACATTAACTCACCAGTGCTACTGGCATCCCCCAGACTGGTGAGCAGGTACTGCACCACTATTCTGACCTAAAGCATAGAAAGGGGGCACTCTTGGACCAGTGATCCAAGATGGATGGGCCCAGAATGCTTCAGTAGTGTGTAAGTATCACTATCAAGTAGTCTGTAGCAAATACTAGCCTGAGAATGTGATATACAGATATGCATAATGTGTGTTTTTCTCCCCTACAGCTGCAGCAAAGAGGGGTGTGAACATCAAAGCCCATGGTGACAGACTGCTGAGGCTGCACCAACAGGCTGGTGAGTACAATCTATTTTGCAGTATTTTGTAAAAATAGCTAAGAAGGAGTACATTGCTTACTGCTAGTAGATATACTGTTACTATGTGAACTGAATAAATAAAAAAATAGAACTGAGGAATATTGAAGTACAATAAAGACCTTTAAAAAACTGTTGTGTTTATTCTGGTATGTTGTTGTAGACATATATAGAATGTATACAGATTCTTCACAGCAAATATGGCCTTGACAGCATACATTAACTGAGGTGCATCTGTGGACAAGCTGTTAGGAGAAACCATAGATGGTGTAGCTGTAAAATGAGATATAAATGAAATGTGAAATATATACTGCAGTAAGCTCTGAATCTTGAATAGTAATATGTCAAGTATAATGTGTGCATCATGCAGCATTGCCTTGTGTTAACCTTTGCTTTCCAGGTTGTAGTAACCCAAATGAGTTATGCACAGTACAATAACTATCTGTCATGCATGCATCACAGAATTACAATTTCAGACTGTCTAACCAAGAGACTATTAGGTAGACACTATTGAAATAAGAAACTGCATTTCCCCAGTAGCTCAGTGTGATGAGACATAGCTTAGTTATTACTTTTGCGCACCCAGACATGGTTCGAATACAGGGAGTGGTACTAAGATGTGTGCATACCTACACACAAGGAATCAGGAATAAAAGTAAAAACAGTCAGGTAGTGTTAGATATTTTCCCCACAGATTTTACAGGTAAGTAAATGTTGCCAGTAGCTGTATGATGGGTATACTAATAAACTGTGTGTAACTGTTCAATTGTCCCACCACATGCCTGCAAATGGCAGAAGGGTAGGTACATACAAATGCACTCTTCCCAAATTTATACCTCTCAACTGTACAGATACTCACTGAATATCCAGATATTTGTCTCAGATTTGTGGTCCGTTTTACATAAACTAGTGGTGGCATGGCAAATCAGTGGCAAACCATTATAGACTAAAGTTAAAAAATAATGATAGACATACAAGAGTCAGATGTCATATCCAGCAGCAAAGTCATGCAAATGCAAAACCTGTTATTTTATCAATGTTCTAAGTTTGTAAGCGCAATATCTAAAAATTGTCCATATTTAGGGGTCTTTGTCCCACTCTTATGTATGGCATTGTCCAGGTCTCATGCTGTAAAAGGTTGAGAGGTATGTTTCCAATACATGTCTCTCAAGTGTCATGCTGTCACAGCTAGTGGTCACTGCTGCAAATAATCCTGGACATAGATAGAAAACCAGTTGATGTATGCCTGTAGCACACTCACATAACAGCCGTTCAGGGTACCCTTTCTGTACTAGATATGTAAACTTGACATGTACGAGTCCCCTCTAGTCATGTACCCAGAGTTGTCACAGTTTGCCTCATACCATTCCAGGCTGACAGTTTAATAGGTATGTTTGTACTACAGAAGCTATGGCCATAGGTAGATGTAAAGTGAGGGCAGACCCATAGAGTATTGAGCAGTACTGTTGTGGAAAATAGAAGCGTAAATGGTTATTAATGGATTTTCTGTCTCTCCTCATCTGCATCAATAATTATTACTCATATACTACGGGTATACTGTGATCCAACCCAGTGTTGGGACTTGTGTTATATTATTGCTAATATGTTTGATTGCTTGCATGTTAACATATCCTGTTCAAATACCATTGTTGGTGGCCTGTTGCCGTCAATGTTACTGACATGCTGTTATGATGCATACTGCTGTTCTATTTATGCATGTGTTCTGTTTGCTGTGCAACCATTTCAAATCTGTTTTATGGGGTTAATTGGAACACCCATGCATGCTGTTCTAACTAATCTTGAAATGTGTTTTTCATGACTAACCAAGATATTTTGTAAAACCTCAACACTATAGAGCATTTGTGAAGGCAGATCCCAGCAGAGCCACCTGTCCCACCTCATCTGGCCATGGCACCAGGCCCCAGCATGTCTGGGACCCAACCTGGATCTCCCTTGTCTGCTGGTCCTGCACCACCTTTGGGTGGAAACGTAGCAGGGGATGGGCCCCAGCGCTGGGAGCGGGCATGAACAGGAGGCTGTCACCCTCAGTCAGGTCTGGGGTTTGGTGTGCAGCACCCTTTGATCTGAGATTGGAGAGCAGCTGCACCAGATTGAGGGCTGCCTGGCACACCTCGATGGTCAGGCTGCCCCTCCTGCCCAGCCCCCTTTGGGGCCATGAAGGTGCAGTGGTGACTGCCCATGGGTGGAGATCTCAATCCCACTGTAACCATATGGGGCCCCATGGGCTTCGGATTCCCAACCACCCTCCCCGTCAAATGTGTTTACCCCCCTCTTGGGTCATATACTGCCCCTGTCTGCTGTCTTGTCTGTCTCCTTACCCAACCTACCTCCCCAGATGTACCTACAATCCTTCCCCAACATCCCACTCTCACCTTAAAGAAAAAGAAAAGGGCATCTGTCCCCCCAAAAATATCGTCCCATACATAGCTGTCCATTTTGCACATGTGTCCACTGGACACATGTAATCCAGTCCAATTGGCTTGACAACACATTTCTGTTGTCCTCATCCATCTCTCTGGGGTTTGAGTGTTCAAATTCTCCTCCAAATTCTGTACAAATGCACAGCTGTTGCTGTATAACACATGGACAGCTGTGGACCTTCCCTACACTTGTCCTGCACATCCCTAGTTATCTTTCATATTGTCTTTCCCTCTGCGTGCCCTTTTTTCACCACTTTCCTATCACCCATTTTTCTTTTCTTAGCACAGGTGTAAGCATGAGTAAGTGAGACTAAGCGTGCTTGCATTATGCTAAGTGAAGCCAACACAGATTAAGCATCTGTACGTTTAACCATGTGTTGGCATCACTTAGCACTGCACAAACCTGCACAAACCCACTTATGACTGCTTAAAATTGCTTTAATCACTCTGTTTCCATCAGCCACTGCTCTGCCTAACAACAAAATAATCAGCCCTGGCAACTCTCAAACCCAGGCCCTGTATACCATAGTCAGAGCAACGTACCACTACACCATTTGAGTTGTAAAGGATTGCTAATGCTTTTTCAAACATACCATGCAGCATAGTCATTTAAGAAATCCAGCCAAAGGCTGTACAAATGAAGGGACAATGGGCCAAAACTAGGGACATATTTTAAATATTGCTCCTATAAATGTAGAATGTTGCCAGAGTGGCAGGGTTTGTTTTAGCATACATGTTCTGAAGGATGTGAGTTCTGAAACTGAAATGTATGTCATCATTTACTGTCAGAAATCCTCACATCATCACAGCAATTTACCAGGGAAATAAAAATAATGAATCTGTGGAACAGACCAGAAATATGAGCAATAAACCTGGATATTCTGAAACAATCCGGCCAGCTGAGACAGGTAGTCTCAGAACCCCTTACTGCAACAAATCTGGACCAAGGCTGACAAAGTGGGGGGAGTAAGCCATGAAAATAGGGACATATCTGGAATAAACAAACTTGAGAACGTAAAACTGTAATTTGAATAATCATCACACCACCAGAGAGAGAGACATTTACACACTGATTCACAACACCCACCCACAGGTTTCATCAGCATCAGGGTATGTGAGCGTGGAAAGCCGATGTTTTTTGTGTCCATTAAACCAACCTTTTCTTTGGTGGCGTGGCCAGTTTTATTTCAAACATATCTGGAATACTGTAGTAGATAAGCTGACACAGTTGCTGCAGTAACACTCTCCTGTCTGTCCTAACATATATTGACTGAAATAGCACAAGTCCAACACTCAATCATGCCTTACTAGTTAGTGACTTAAATCCTCACATCATTCCACTGATGTGTCAGAAATACACAACACGTATGGGGGCCAGGCAACAGTACATCCTACAAATAACTGGGAATAACATCACATTAGGGAAACTACACTCAGCTGCTAAGCATGTCACCAACCACCATCCAAACTACAGTCAGACTGGCACAACACTAACCCAAATCCACTATGGAGAATTTACATATGTATTTGTAAATATATCAGATAATACAGGGATGTAGCAGCACTGAAAAACAAACACCAGTGTGAAAGTGCATACCCACAACCAATTCCACCACAGTCACAGTGACATACCATGTGAACAAAAACATATCAATATGTATGTCGCTCACACACTATCCCTACATATACTGGCACAATTCACAGTGCAGTATGATACCTGACCATGGTATGGGACATGTCTTAGTCTGCCCCTACAAACATATACAGCTGGTAGACCACCAGAAACTGGAGCATCATGCACAGGCAGATAGAAAAGGACCCATAACACATACATCTACCCCCGTCCCTACACAGGCGACATAACATTAACACACTACACTGCTACACAATCCTGACAGTCTGTCAACAATCACCAGAAATACACAGACCTCTCAGCTGTTCAGAGTCCCACAGACTGTCCAGGCTTAGTCCTCATATATAAGGCCTGTTACACATAACATGTCTGGCATTCTGATACATCACTGATATGGTATCAGGAATGAAGGCACTAAATAACAATATACTCTACCTATCAACCTCTTACTGCATGACATCTGGACAAAGCCTGACATACTTGAGGGACAGAGGCCCAAAAACACTAAATAACAATATACTCTACCTATCAACCTCTTACTGCATGACATCTGGACAAAGCCTGACATACTTGAGGGACAGAGGCCCAAAAACAGGGGCATATGTGAAATATTGCTGTTATAAACTGAGACAGTTACTGGTGTAACAGGGTTTGTTGTAACATATCATTTCTGAGGGATATGAAGCCAGAAACACATATGGATGATACCATTTACTGACCGCAGTCCCCACAGTATGCTAAGGATTTTCCAAAGACAAAAAATGTCTGAGGAGCACACCAAACATGAGAGCCTAAACTCTGGCCATTCTGTGGATAGCCCTACAGTTGAGAGTTATGTCAATCACATAACACTGTCAGAATTAAAAACCACGTAGGAAAGCCATGTCCACACAAACTCTGTTAAACTAGCATTAACTCAACTCTATAACAGCAATACCCACATTCTGTCCCCAGGTCTGGAGCATTCTCCTCCAGTTTGTTGGGCTGTCTCCACAGTTTTCATTGTAAGAGGTATTTCCAACTACCCTCTGTGATGCTGTTGTTCACGCACCTCCATAGAGTCCTCCTTACAGGCAAGAAAAAGGAGAATGCCCACATGAAGTACTCAATTATCGGAGTTTGTTGCCATGCCATTGGCTATAGGAATAACACCACAGCTGTTGTGTATGCAATTAGCAAGTGGGGGACACCGATTGGTGCACAGGCCATCAGCTGCTCATGAGCATCACCTACAAAAGGCAAACTGCTGCCTATGCAAAACAGATGTATACCCAAGAGAGAGAGAGAGAGAGAGAGAGAGAGAGACAGACTGACAAAGACAGCAAATGTCACATATTGGAATCAACCACCATACTTGGAAAAAAAAGGTATGTCAAACAAGTAAGCATGTAATGGCATGCAGTGGGGGTATGTAATAATGGGAAATAGGAAGTTCAACAAATATGTCTCAACAAGACCTGCTCTACTGATATATTGCTGATCAAAACCTATGGCCATAGCATCTGGGTCTGTCTGCAATGACATAGATTATACCCCAGGCCGCTAAGTCACCCCAGGAAAAGATGGCTCATATATGACTACTACTGAAGAGTGTGTGTTGAACAATACTGACTGTGACAAAGCTAGGCCAGTTACAGGGATGTCATCGATATGCATATGTTAATTGTAAATACAACTATGATATACATGTTTGTCTCAGAAATGTGCGAGACCTATACAGGGTATTTGCATAGTGCAATACTGTTGAAGATGTGTGTGTTGAATTGCATGTGCTATACTGAACACATACAATTCAACTGTCTAATATTATGCACAATGACCATATGTGTGCCTCATATTTGTAGTCATTTACTCATAGAGTTGTGTTATGTCTGGCAAATCATTGGCAACCTGTTAAGACTGACATTACATCTCCTACTCTTTCTTTTGGCTGTTCCTGTTAGGGGTCTCCACAGCGAATCATCTGTCCCCATTTCTTCCTGTCCTCTGCATCTTGCTCTGTCACACCAACCACCTGCATGTCCTCTATCACCACATCCCTACACCTTTTATCTTAGGCCTTCCTATTTTCCTCTTACCTGACAACTTTATCCATACCATCCTTTTCCCAATACACTCAGCATCCCTCCTCAGCACTTGTCCAAAACAAAATAATCCTACTACTTTCTGGCTTTGTCTCCTAACCATCCAACTTGGACTGACCCTCTAACATACATATTTCTAATCCTGTCCACCCTTGTCATACGCTGTGCAAATCTTAAGATCTTTAACTGTGCCATGTCCAGCTCTGACTCCTGATTTTTTGTCAATGCCACTGTCTCCAACCCATATAACATAGCTGGTCTCACTACCATCTGCTGGGCCTTCCTTCTCACTCTTAAAGGTACTCGTCTGTCACAAATAACTCCTGACACTCTTCTCCACCTTCCCCATCCTGCCTGTACTCTCTTCTTTACCTCTCCCAAACACTCTTTATTACTCTGAACTGTTGATCCCAAGTATTTAAACTCATCCACCTTTACAAACTCTACTCCCTGCATCCTAACCATTCCTCTATCCTCCTTCCCATTCGCACACATATATTCTGTCTTAGTCCTGCTGACCATCATTCCTCCCCTCTGTAGAGCATATCTCCACCTTTCCAGGGTCTCCTCAACCTGTTCCCTACTTTCACTACAGATCACAATGTCATCTGCAAACATCACAGTTAACAGGGACTCCTGTCTGATCTTGTTTGTCAACTGTCCATCACCACTGCTAATAAGAAAGGGCTCAGAACTGAATCTTGATGTAATCCCACTTTCACCTTAAACACACATATCACTCCCACAGCAGAACTCACCACTGTCACACTAACCTTGTACATATCCTGTAGCACTCTTACAGATCCCTCTGCCACTCCTGACTTCCTCATACAATACACAACTCCTTTCTAGGCACCCTGTCATATGATTTCTCTAAGTCCACAAAGACACAATGCAACTCCTTCTGACCTTCTCCGTACTTCTCCATCAACACTCTCAGAGCAAACATCGCATCTGTAGTGCTCTTTCCTGGCATGAAACCATACTGCTGATCACTAATCCTCACCTCCCTTATTAACCTATCTTCCAATACTCTTTCCCATAACTTCATGCTGTGGCTGATCAATGTTATCCCTCTGTAGTAACTACACCTCTGCACATCACCCTTATTCTTATAATTGGTACCCAAACACTTTTTCCCCACTTCTCACACATCCTTTCACTTTCCAAGATTACATTAAGCAATCTGGTTAAAAAGACCACTGCCATTTTCCTAAACACCTCCATGCTTTCACAGGTATGTCATCTGGACCAACAGGCTTACCATTCTTAATCCCCTTCATAGCTATCCTTATTTCCTCTTGCTAATCCATTGCACTTCCTGATTCACCATACCCACATCATCCACATTTCACTCTCTCTCATGTTCTTCATTCAACAGCCCCTCATAGTACTCTTTCCATCTGTTCAACACACTCTCCTTGCTTGTGAGTATGTTTCCCTTATTATCCTTTATCACCCTTACATACTGCACATCCTTTCTAACTCAGTCCCTCTGTTTAGCCAATCAGTACAGGTCCTATTCTCCATCCTTAGTGTCCAACACTTCATACAACCCTTCATATGCTGCATCCTTAGCCTTTGCCACCTCTCTTTTTGCCATGCACCTCATCTCCTTATACTCCTGTCTACTTTCTTCATCACTCTGACAATCCCACTTCTTCTTCGCCAACCTCTTTCTCTGTATACTCCCCTGTACATCCTCATTCCACCACCAGGTCTCCTTGTCCCCCTTCATCTGTCCATATGTCACACCAAGCACCATTCTAGTCGTCTCCCTTACTAACTCTGCTGTAGTTACCCAGATATTTGGTAACTCTGCACTGCTACCCACTACCTGTCTTAACTCTACCCTGAACTCAACCACACAATCACCCTTTTTCAGTTTTCAACATTTGATCCTGGGTGTTGCCCTCACACTCCGCTTCCTCTTCTTGATCACCATTGTCATCCCACAGATCAACATTCCATGCTGCCTAACTACACCTTCCCCTGTCACCACTTTACAGTGTCCAATTTCCTTCAAAAAGGCCCTCCTGAATAGGAGATAATCCACTTGGGTGCATCTTCCTCCACTCTTTTATGTCACCCTATGCTCCTCTGTCTGGGTAAAATATGTATTCACCACAGCCATATCCATCCTTTTTGCAAACTCCACCACCATCTCACCTTCTGCATTCCTTTACTTAACACCATACCTACCCATCACATCTGCATTCCCTCTGTTCCCATCACCAACATGCCCATTGAAATCTGCTCAAATAACCACTCCCTCACCCTTGGGTACAGTCATCACCACTTCATCAACTCACTCCAACATTTTTCTGTCTCATCCATTGCACATGCAACTAGCGGAGCATATGTACAAACAACAGTCATCATTACACCATCAATTTCCAGCTTCATAAACATCACTCTATCCAATACTCTTTTCACCTTCAAAAACACTCTAGGCATACTGTTCCTTCAGGATAACCCCTACACCATTTCTCCTCCCATGCACACCATGATAGAACTATTTGGACCCAACTCCAATACACCTAGCCTTAACCCCCTTCCATCTGTTCTCTTGCACACACAATATCGCAGCCTTTCTTCTGTCCATTGTATCAGCAAGCTCTGTCCCCATACCAGTCATACTGCCAACAGTAAAAGTTCCTACCCTCAATACCACACTCCTAGCCTTTCTCCTCTCTTCCTACCATATGAACATCAGACATCCTCCAGGGTATATCTGTGAATGCAAAGGTTACTGTGCTATCAAATGGCTTAAGTGTGCTGTAGCAATATTATGAAAGTGTCACTAATTTTGGCCCATCACCCCCCCATGTATGTGTGGAGTCATCCAGATGTCCTGCGCTAACAGGTTGACTGGAAAGACTGAGCAGCAAGAGTGTAAATACAGTGTGCCATACTGACATAGAACAGGCATGTATATCAGGTATTACCTGTGCACATGTTTGTATGAGTAGGTGTACCTGGCTGCCTCATAACAACAGACATGGGATGCAAAATGTCAGGTAAATAAGCTGTACATGTTGTACACATGTCTAATCTCAGTTTCTGTGCATCCAACAGAGTTAGATTTCTAAAGCTACTGGTTGTTGCATTGGCCTGACACAGGCATGGGTACTAGAATAAGCATGATTATCAGATTGAGATTGGAGAGGTGTCCGACTGTGTTATGACCTTGTGTCCATGCCTACTACAAACAGCTATATGACCACCAACATAGCTGTATGGACTCAGCAATACCTTACCTTTAAAACCTGTCTCCACCATAGTAGAGTAATCCCCTTTGCTGGACAGCAGCAATACATAAACCGCATAATTGGTCGCTATATTGCCTGTACATGGCAAAGTAGGAGCAGGCACCAACTTGGCAGCAAGTCAACCTTTGTGTGAATGAGCATATAAGGTCACAGATTGATAACTGTAAAGCTAACTATGAGTACAAATTGGACACATCCACCAAGGGCATTCAGAAGGCTGTCTTCACATATGTCTGCAATCTCAGAGGAAACAACCCAGCCCACCCTGTAAAGGTGGTCAGTCATACCACATACACATGCCATAGCTACAGCCAACATGCTTTACACAGGTTTAGGGCAAACATCACCCTCCTGGCTTACCGTCAGTGTAGGTAGATATACACATCACCTGCACCCCTCCCCTCATCATCAGGGTGCAGGTGTATACTGCCTAATCTAAGTCAACAAAAGCAAGTCTCCATGGGACCTGAGAACATTCCTGTCTGCATCCTACATGAACTCAGGCATATGCTTCCAGCTCCATTACACACTGTATGTAAGCAAAGCCTGAGCACAACTGACTTCCCATCTGCAAGGAAGATGGACACTGTCATCCATCTACACAAACATGAATGATGAATGGTGGTTTATGTAATGTACTGGCCCTCATTGGTGAGAACATGACACATCAGGACCAGGAGTGCAATCCAGGTTCATCCTGTGCTGATAGATGACAGGAGTATGATGTGGATGTAAGTGATGGTGGATAATGATAGGCAATACTGATGAGCTTGGTCTATAAATAAGTCTGGGAAATGTCTGAGGTCCTGTGATGTGTTTCCCTGTTTATGTCTTCCAGGTGCCATGCAGCATCAGCCAGCATACACTGCAAAGGAGAATGCAGCTATTACTGAAGCAATAATACAGCACCAGGCGGTGCTGTTTGGCCGGAGCCGACAAAATCTGTGGGAGTGGACTGTCCCGTGGGACCACCTTGTCCACAGACTGAATTCCTTGGGCCACCAAGGCCACACATATGATCAGGTCAGACATGGGGTAACTGTTCTGATATGTCGTGCCTAACAAAGGGCTGCTGCCATGGCCAGGAACTGTACTGCTACAGGTGGGGATCCAGCCACACAGGCTCCACTTATGGCAACAGATGAGCTCTTTGCCAACTTGGGGCAGCCCCCACATAACAGCCAACACATGAAACACCAGTTGTGGAGGTGGGTGGCACCCAGGCAACATGCAAGGAGTGTCCATGAAAGACCACAGTGCACATCAATTTAATCAAGTAGCAGTCACACTGTCTTCAGTAAAGTATCTAGATGCATATGTTAGTTCAAACTGCATTTGTGGGTGGGGTTTAATAATGCATGTAAGTGCACATCTATGGTGAGGGACAGCAAATTGTGTACTATTATAACTTGTACTGTCCTTTGCAGACACATATCATTCATCTTGTACCAATGCCAAATGTGAGACTGCTGACAGTACCTCCCCCCACAACTACACAGATCCCTCTGGTCTGCATGCGGGATAGCAGCCTGAAGCCGGTGAGTATGGGATTTTCCTGTTGTGGCTCACCAGTACCCCAGGCATATTAAAGTCATGCATGTGACCATGCACACAACTGTTACTCTCAGCTATGTTGCAATATCTGCATGTTTACTTGTGGTGGGGTTAACTGCATTGCATCACAGTGGTGATCACATGGGCGTATTTGCAGGAGAAGTCACATATCTTTAGCATACCTCAAAACCTGTTATTGCAAGAAGTCTGTATTAAGACTGACAAAATGGGGGGATGAAGGTCCAACACTATGAACATATTTTACAAATTAGTGTTATACAGTGCATATAAATGGTGTACACACACATGTTAGAATGCCAGGTATTTGTGAAATACAAAAATGAAAGTACAATAACACATTTCCAAACCCTTCCAACCTTTCATGTGACCTATAACATGTACAATTCAATTGTAAAACAAACAAATCTGTTAAGGGAACAATTATGACACATAAAAAAATTACAAGAAGCTAGATGCATACGTGTGCACAGGCTGAAGCTAATACTATGTTGAAGCAGCTTTCGATATTATTATAGCATTACATCTTCTTGGGTACACACCTACCATCAATTGCAGAGAATTTTTGATTAACAGCAAATAACGGTCAGCTGTCCTACCAGAATTATCCTAAATTTACTTAGTTGCCTTCTACAGCAACAGCCATAGTTCACATACAGCTTACAAAGCAGCAAAGGGATCTCATTTGTGAAAGGTATCAGCCAGGGAAGGGTACACATACATTTCCATAGCATTGCATATAGCATGGAACACAGTGAAGACAGTCATCAAATGGTGGAAATATTGGGCAACAGTGACATTGCAAAGAACTGGATATCCCTCCAAATGTGTGAAAAAGACAAGACCCAAACTGGTTAGGGAGGCTGCCAGGTGACCTACAGCAACACTACAGAAGTTGCAGGAATCACCAGCAAGTATCAGTTGTGTACTACATGTGACAACAATCCCCCGTATTCTCCACGTCTGGCCTATGAGGTAGGTTTGGAAGATGGAAGACTTCTCACACATAGAACAACATTGAGGTCTGGCGAATTTCTCAAGAAAAATACACTGGGTCTCCCAATAGCATGCGGGGAAATGAGTTATTGTGTAATGAGACCAAGGTTGCACTTTTTGGCCACAATACCAAAGGGTTTGTTTGACACAAGAACAACACTGTGCATCACCAGAGAAACACCATTCTCATGGTGAAGCATGGTGATGGTAGTGTCTTGCTTTGGGGTTGCTGTTCATAAGCTGGAAGTGAGCCTGTAGCCAAGGTGGAGGGGATTGGGAGCAGTTCTAATTACCAGTCTCTTTTCACCCAAAATCATCATGTGTCTGCTTGAAAGCTGTGGATGGCGAGGACTTACACCTTTCCACACAGCACTGACTCATAACATACATCAAAATCCATAAAAGAATGCCTTCACCAGACGACAATCAATGTTTTGGAATGGCTCAGCCATAGCCCACATACATCCAATAGAGAATCTGTGGTGTGCCCTGAAGAGGCCTGTGCAGAAGTGATGCCCTCAAAATCTGACAGAGTTGGAGGGCTTCTGCAAGGGAGAATGTATAAATATTGTCAAGTCGAGATGTGCCATGCAAATACACACCTTCCCAAGAGAGCTGACTGCTGTTACGAAATCAAAAGGTGCTTTAACAAAGTATTAGTTTAAGGGTGTTCACAGTCATGCAACCAGTCTATTGTACGTATCTCAATGTCTACATGTTACCCCTAACTGATATGTTTGTTCTTCAACTGAATTGCACAGGTTATAGGTCACATTAAAGGTGGAAAATAATATAATATGATTTCTGTGGTCTCATGTTATATATCAGACAAACCTGGCATGTTAGCAGGGGTGTCTTCACTTATAATATCCACTGTAAGCTTAGAAGGTTGTTACTGTAACCAGTTCTGTTGTAACATACATGTACTGCAGGTTTTGAAGTGTGAGACTCAAAATATGTCATTAAATAGTGACACCAGTCCTCATATCTTCCCAATAATGTGACAGACAAATACAGGATTTATGATGAACACACCAGAAATATGAGCCACACATGTAGACCTTCAGTGACACTCTGCACAGTTGAGAGGTATGTTTTGTAGGAGTTGCCACTATGCTATACAGGTGAACAGCAATTATGTGTACATAGGTGCAGTGTGTGCTACTTGAAGGCCTATCATCTACTAACTCTACCCACATATCACAGAGGAGCATATAAGTAGTAACAGGAAGTGGAAAGGGCTGCATTGCATGGCCTGTCCAGGGTGTGTATGTAGTGGTCTATCTGTGTTGTGAATGTCACCAGTTGGCTTTTGTGAGGTGTGTGTAATGCCTATCTGCCAACTCACCTGTAGGTGTGTGTGTGTGTGTGTGTGTGTGTGTGTGTGTGTGTGTGTGTGTGTGTGTGTGTGTGTGTGTGTGTGTGTGTGTGTGTGTGTGTGTGTAGCAGCAAATGGTATAGTTCAGGTATTAATTTACATATGTTGTCTTTCCCCTACAGGTGGTCATGGTGGTCGTGGTCCCTCCCGCTCAGTGTCTGGTGTCAGTGTCTCTGCAGACTCTAGCAATGATGATGGTCATATTCAGGTACAGGTGGTGTGGTCAGGGGCTGAATCTGTACCATCAGTTGGCAATCCACAGTCATCCACAATGTCCCTGCACACAGTCACAATGCCCATGCATGCCCCATCTCCAGCAGCCACAGATGATGGACAGTTGGCAGGTGGTGGCATGGAACAGGCTAGTGTGGTGACTATGGCTGGTGTGAGTATTGACACTGTCCATAGCCAGAGTGCAGGTGAGGTCTCACACAGGCAGATGGACAGGGGTGCTCACAGGAGGACTGCTGCTTGTCAAGCCCCTGTTGGAAATGCCACAGCAGGTGTCACCAGACGCATGTTTTGGGTTGTCATGGATGCACAGGCATGTAGTGAATGCAACACCAGACAAATACTCAGGGTGGTGGATGCAACTCTTCTTGATTTACGTGGTGACATGCGTGATCTTGTTGAGGCTACATGCCAAAATACTGAGTTCAGTAATAGACAGTGGGGTGAGACCTTGGCAATCCAAGATCATGGTATGTCTGTGCTAGAGCATGTGGTGGGAGATGGACATCAGCCACATGGACATGGGTCAGCACCAACATCAGCTGACAGTCTACAGGGCCATGCACCTCCACACTCCCTTAGTGGCAGTGACACCAGCACTACCAAAGGGGGGGGTTGCTGTCCACATCACAATGGAGCAGGCAGTACTGTAGCTGGCCAGTGAGACCCCTGGCAAGACCAGTTCATGTGTCTGTGGAGAGAAGGTGAACTGGACACCCTGGCATGTATGGTCCACAGCTGTCCAACATACCTCTGTGTAGGGCAGCCACATGGCGTGACTGTGTGCATACATACACACACACATCTGTATCACAGGCAGGTCACCTACAGACACACACAGCACCTCTGCACAGCCCATCTATAGGATACCCCTCCAAACACACACAAACATGGATGCTAACCATATGTCCCAGCCTAGGCCTCCGGCAAACCCACACCACACCCTGCACATATGATGATACCTGTGCCACATCCCTGTCATCCATACCATTGATGCAGGGATAGACTAATATGAGTCTGAGGCACAGGGTGAATATAGTAGAGTGTAGCTATGTGATACTGTGTAAGGTGTTGTCTGCTTGCATTTGTTATGGGTACATATAAAGGTGTATGTAACTTATTAGCCATGATGTATTATTGCTGTTAGTGTGACTGACTGAATGTAATCTGACATGATGTATTCTGTTTGTGTTCCATGTGTCTGTGTGTCTTCAGGCTGTGGCCCTGAAGACATTACCAATGAACATGGAGTATGACAAAGTTGAAATACACTGACCATTTCATAGCCAAGGTACAGCTTTATATGTACATTTACCAGGTGTGTATGCATGCAACAGTGTGTGATGGACACTGTTGTCAGACAGTGTGACCTGGCGTACATACCCCTTGTTACAGACAGGTAGCCTTCAGACATGTCACCTCAGTGTTGTGTAGCACCACAGGCTCATACATATGGAACAGGTTACTGGAGTACTAGCAGTAGGGCCCTCATCAGCTTAGGCATTAGATTGACCTCAACAGATTCACGTGTCAGCACATGTTGCCCCTGCCATTTCTTTTCCATACACTCAACCCTGATGCAGTTGGTGAGGGCATGCATGGTACTGTGCATGACAGGTTTGTGGTATGTATTCCTGAGTTCACAGGGTGGAACAGGGAGATAAAATGGTATATCCTTTGCATACACACAGTAAAGACTGACACAAGGGATGTGCATACAGTAACACAGACACAGTTGGCAATAGACAGATTTGTAAACCTACATATCCACTTTAATGTACTATAATGTTGCATACACATGACATACCCCACATCGCTTATATGCATGGGACATAACCCACTACCGCTTACAACATGTAATGTTGTGAATGCCTTCATAGATGGTGATATAACCAACCAGAAATAGCAACTGGAGTCATCTATTGCTCCTACAAGCCTGGACAAGTGATAAGGTAACAGATGTTGTGTCAGCATGATGTTTCAGTCAGGTATGATATCTGATGCTGGCATGTGTGTCAGTACACTAACTGTGACCTATTTGGCAACAATATCACATATATGGCCATTGCTAAGGGACATAGACCACATGTGGGTTGCAAACATCCAGATATTCCGTAGACATCTGTACAGATGACTGGAATAGCCTGTACAGTGGTTTAACATGCTGCTTGTGAGGCAGATGCCATTAACATGCTATATAAAGTAATGCCACCTGAAGGTGGTAAACAGGCGTGGATGGTACATACATCAAAATGATATAACCCACACAGGATATGATTCTCACTCAAACACACACAATTGCCAGTATTGAGATTAGATCTCCTACCTATCTAATTATTCCTACTATAGTGTTACACAATCAGATGCGCCATGGAGCTTATATGAATTCACCTTGTCCCAAGGTACTTCTAAGGTGAATGACATCAGCAGGCCTTGTAAAGTAGGGTGATGGGAAATGCACAGGGTGGTACACAACTCAAAATGGTATAACGCACACATTATATGATTCTCAACCCAAATACACACACAGACGTAGACACAAATGCACACACTTACTTGCCAATACTGAGATTAGAACCCTTGCATATCTAGGGATTTGAACTATAGTGTTACACAGTTATCGCATGCACTACAGAGCTTACTGGGCTGACAACTGGCCAAAGGTGCTGATAAGGAGAATGACATCAGCAGGACTGATAAACTGGGGTACTGGGTGGGAATCTTATCAAAATACTTCTTCTTACAAACATACATACTTACACACACATTTGCTGGATCTGAGAGTTGAACCCCTGCCTATCTAGTGATTTGTACTTTAGTGTTACACAGTTATCACACATGCTATGGATTTTACCGGGCTGCCAACTGGCCAAAGGTGCTGATAAGGGGAATGACATCAGCAGGACTGATAAAATGGGGCATTGGGTGGAACACTTATTAAAATAGCTTTTCTTAGAAACATATACACTTACTTATACACCCACACACACATTTGCCAGATCTGAAAGTGGAACCCCTGCCTATCTAGTGATTTGTACTATAGTGTTACACAGTTATCGCATGCGCTACAGAGCTTACTGGACTCACAACTGGCCAGAGGTGCTGATAAGGGCATGACATCAGCAGGACTGATAAAGTGGGGCACTGGGAAGTTTTATGTGTGGGAATGGCCTAAAACTGTTTCACCTACAAACAAACACACACTCTTTCACTCTCGCACGCACAACTGTCACACACATATACAGTTGCCAATATTGAGATTAGATCTCCTACCTATCTAGTTATTTGTACTATAGTGTTACACAGTTATTGCATGCGCTACAGAGCTTATAGCAGTGATAAGTGTCCAATGTTACTTTTAAGGTGAATGACAGCAGCAGATCTTGTGAAGTAGGGCAATGTGAATTGTACTGAGTGGGAACAATCTCCTAATACCTAGACCAACAGACACATATGCACACACACACAGGCAGGTGATGTGATATTATAAACCCAACCTCAGTACTTTTACACAATGGGGCTCAACTTTTATTCTGGCATGTACAACTGTTTACAAGTGGTATGCCACTGTCCACAGCAGGATATCACTGTATTCCACTCAAGGTATCCAAGTGTGTGTGGGACTCACTCTGTGTCCCCCTTTGTGTCTCTCTCTATCACTGTCTGTCTCTCACTTCCCCATATCTATGTGTGTGTATGCTTGACATATGTTATCTGTTGCCTATATATATATATATATATATATATATATATATATATATATATATATATATATATGTCTGCATATCTCATGCAACAGATGCAGATATATAACATATGGGCCACCTACAGCTAGCTGAGGGTACTCCTATATTATGTGTGTGTGTGTGTGGGGACAATTAAGGTGTTCATAGCTGTCTGTATGCACAGACATATATACTCAATACAGTTATATAGTCTGATGTGGGTTCCAACATGTCCTGTGATTCTCTAAGTGTAGGAGCATGCCCAGTGTGACCTACTATAGTTAGAGTGGGACTCCATTCTAGAGATAGGTGTACTCCAGTCCAGGGTTTTGTGTGCTACAGCCATACCTCTCAGGAGTACATAGGACTTTCCTCAGGGTACTGGATTTGTTTAGCATTTTCCTGCATATCTGTAGTCTGACACTGCAATGTATTGTGTCATTACCTAGTGCCATACATCCTCCGATTATCACAGTGCTTTACCAGAGGAATACTAGTTGTATGATGCATAGACCAATATTATGAGGGCAGCTATGAACATTACAGCCATTTGTGAGGTGTGGCTATAGCCATTTGTGTGATGACATGCTGTGTAAACAATCTAGCAACTTGGTGATATACTGGCTGGAGATCTGCTTGTGTGGTATCTTTCTAACCTGAGATGTCATATCCTTGTGTGGGCATACCTCTCACCTGTACATTTTTTGGCAGGATGTCCAGGTGTTTGGCTAGAGGTTTCATCTTGTCTATGTAAACTTGTGTTTTTATGGCAAGTTAGTTACATATAATTGAAGACTGATGTTACAGAATAATGACAGACATTACTGTTTCAGACTACATAACCTTCAGACAATTCCCACTACTGCAAACCCCTCACCCTGCCAACTTTCTCAGTATGTAAGGGCGATATTTACAACACATGTCTATCATTGCACCTTTGTTCCACTTTCATTTCTGCCCTTGTCCAGACATCTTGCTGTCAGAGGTTGGGATTTATCGGTGTGGGTACAGAGTGCATTCTACTGTGCAGGCATGCCCATTATATGTAAAGCAAACATAAGTAAAAAGGATTATTGACAATGACAACTGGCAACAGTTCCAAAAAGCACTTAAATTCACAAAAGCCTTAGCACCTCAGCTACACATCCTTCAAGATGTCTATTATATGTGCAGTATATTTCACATAGCACTGTTACTTCCAGGTATGTCAATGGAAGAGCAGTGGGTGTCACTGACATGCATAACAGTTGGCATTGCAGTTATCGGCACATGGCCATGTCAAAGACAGCACTGTACCTAGGGCACTACAAGATGAATGCCAAGAGAATGTGCTGGCCAGATCCTGACAGTATTAACCACACATATACATAGCTCATTGACCCTGCATATTGTGGACAGGAAACATCTTTTCATGTGTATTGGTACAGCCCTGCCAATGTGTGCTATGCTGCTATTTCCCTGCAAACATACATGTTACTGCATACCACAGGTATATGTGTATATGGGGGCACACCTGTCACCTCTACACATTTGCACAGACTGTGCTGATATTTGTTTACATTTTGGTTCTATTTACCATACTTATTGTGCCCTGTCTTGGGGATTAGAGGCATATCAGTAAAGGGCACAGGTCAGATTCTAATGGCATACATTTGAGTTTCAGATTTCTTACTCTTTGTAGCCTTACTGCAACTGTGAGTCCTGCTGTGTTATCACTGTGTGAGTCTGTAGGGGGGTGATTCAACATTGCCGACATTTGTGTGCCTTTACCACATATTCCTCTCTGGTTTTCTACAGCTGACTTGCTGTGTGGGTGTGAGGGGTGGGTATGGGACCCCCACACTGACATCCATGCCTGTGACCTATGACCCCCCCAGTTAGTTGCCCCCACACTTTTACTGCAGTGGGATTTGCCACCTTGGGTACTTCTGCATAGTGTGTGGAGGCCAGGTTTTGGCAGACATTCCCTGGTGTCCCATATAGCTGTCAGTTGTCTGCTGCTCTCCCAGTAGGCCACCCCATCCCCTTGCATACATGCAGCATTACCATAGATATGCTACCAAAGCATACTAATCCATTCATTTATTGTTAAGAAGACTGACTTACCTTGTGCCTGCAGCACTTGTGAGGATGGTGCTTGAGGGCTGCTTATGTTGGATATACACAGTACACTGCCTCTACATGTCGAGTTACAGGTAATTTGATGTGTGTGTCATCCATTTTACTGTGTGTGCGAGTCAGAAGGAGGTGTCAGTCCCTAGGTCCCTACAGTGTCAGTGTGTGTGTTATGCATTGCCTCATTGCCAAGGCCTGCTCATATTGGGCATGCCTCCATCTGCCTACAGGACCAGGCTCAGTGGCCTCCTCTTATGAGTCTCTTTGTGCTTGTGGGGACCTTGGCAATGATGGTAGGCTGTGTGTCCCTTCCCCGTGCTGTTCCTGCTGCAGCTGTTTCTGCAAGATCATATTGTGTAGCATGGCACATACTATGAACATGTGTGCACATGTGGCTAGAGAGTACTGCAAGATTCCACCAGATATGTCAAGGCAGTGGAGCATCTCAAACACACACTCTATAATGATCCTGGTTTGTGCGTGTACCTCACTACGGTGTTCTTGTGCAGATGTGTCTGCATTTCTGATGGGTGTCATCATCCACGGCTCCAGTGCATAGCCAGCATCCCCCACCAGATGGCCGTATGGGATGCCCCCACTGGCAAATGCCTGGTACAGCTGTGATGAATGCCACATGTGAGAGTCATGATAGCTTCCAGGGCTGGTAACACACGCATTCATGATAATGCCCTGGGCATTGCACATGGCCTAGCAGTTGAAGGAGAATCCCTTGCAGTTTATGTAGCCCTACCATGCTCATCAGGTGGTGCTTTGATGTCAATGTGCATGCAGTCTATCACACCTAGTACCTCTGAGTATAGTGCTACATGGTGGAAGAGATTCATATTGCTGGCCCTGTCCTCACGAGTGCTGGGAAAGTAAATGTGCTCACCTGCATGTGGTAGCATGGCATCCAGGAACTAGTGGAGTACCCTGGATGCAGATGCCTGTGAGAACCCCATGATGTCCCCAGTAAGTCTTTGGAAAGTACCTGTTGCTAAAATTCTTAAGGCTACACATACCTTGGTATCCACTGGGATGGTTTCCCCTCTGTTGGCTCTAGGTCTGAGTTGAGGCTGGCACAGCTTGGTGACTTGCTAAAGCATGTCTCTGTCCACCCTGCAGCACTCTACTATCTCCAGATCATGTAGCATCTAATAAGTTACCCTAGATCTGAACAGTCATCTCCTCCTACTCGGTCTGTGGAGGTTGTCGGCATTATCCTCCTCACCACCCTGAGCCTCTAGCACACACCAATGGATCAATGCAATGGCAGCCACTAACATTTTTCCAGTTAAAATTCTCCTGCATGTGTACACCAATGGTGCAGAGTCTGTGGGAAAAAAAAACAGATTGTAGGTGTTTGCAGAGTTTATACTGTTGTGCTGCATATGCTGCCTGTATGATTGGCTAACTATGATGCATTCCACCTGCTAGCTATGTAGTTTGTTCTTGACTGCTTTTATTCTATTTTCCTTTTTTAAATTTTTTCCCTTGCCATTCCCTCCTCATTTAAGCCCTGAGGTGTCCCGCACAATCCCGGTGCCCACATGTAAACAGTCCTGCTATTTCTAGGGTAATTTATTTTTGTTTGTTTTAGACCCAGTGCACACCAGGCAAACCCATTTAGGTAATGTAAACACAAAGAAATGGCCCTGCCTGGATGCGAACATGCTATTAATTTCATGGAATAAGTCAAAACAGCCTCAGACACACACCCTTGTTTAGCTGTGCTTAGCTAAGCCTATCTGGTGGCCATAGGGCTCCAATGTGCTTACATCATGCATGACATACCCTTTTTCATGTCTGTTGCTCCTCCTGCTTACATGATCATGTTATAGCACCTACACGGTTAGGTGCAGTTTCTGTGATTCAATAAAGTTCCCCTCATTTGCATGCCCCACTGCCTTAGCCCATAGTTACTGCACTACCCCAGAGCCTTTCCTCTTAACAACCACTGTTGCCTGGTATTGCTTTGATTCTTCATGCCATAGATTATAATGACAAAATGCAGATTTCCTTAAAATTAAGTTTTCACATTTTTCTTGGCACGATCCAGGTTGTCAGGCAAAAAAAAAATAAGTTTTAATTTTATGAGAATGAAACACTTTTTTATGCCAATGGTCATTTATTTGGCAACTGGCATGCCTAAAGATTATAATACATGCTTTTTTTTTAGCTGTTATGCCTCCATTTTCATTGTTGCAGAAATGTATTTGGCTAGTAGCCAAATACATTTCTGCAACTAACACTATTCTTGCACGGATGCCTGCCTGCTTGCTGAATCACTAACTCACCTCATTTGCATGTTTTTCTCCAGCAAATGAGGTAATTAGCATTATGCAGTAGTGTCCATGCAGGAAAAGTGTAGGCTGGCACATGCAGTACACATCAAAACAGTAGTTTACTGGATCGCTTGGTGGCCATATTCCATGCAGGAGTGGCTACACTGTTCCTACATGGAGAAATTGGTTTGTTGAATCCTGGAGAAGATATAATATGCAGAGTTGGCTGCCTGAACTCAAGGGGTTACAGGGTATGTAGTTATACATTAAAGGGTCTATATTAAATGCACAACCGCTTAAATGTTCAAATCTCTAAAGGTCGACATTTAGAGATCGAAAAGTTTAGCGGTTGAATTTTTACAAAAATTAAAAAAAAAGTACAACTCAAAAAAAAAACTAAATGGTTTAAGCAGGGAGGCAAGCCACCCATGCACCTCCTACCCCCTACTTTACTATACAAACTCCAAGATCGCGCTACAGTGTTGGGAATGGGAAATTTCCCGTTTCCGTACTGTAGTTCACTGAAGTGCGATCTCGGAGTTGGTATATTTAAGTAGCGGGGGGTGTGGGGGTGCAGGGTGGTTTGGCCCCTGCTTAAACACTTTCCTCATATTTTTTTTATTTACTTTATTACTACTTTGAACGTTTAAGTGTTCGATCTGTAAAGGTCGACCTTTACAGATTCTAACATTTAAGCATTCATTGTAGTAATATAGAGCCTACACTAAAAATAAGATCGCAAAAGCATATCAGGATATTACACTGAGTTTAATTGAAGAATCATTAATTTTCATTTATTTTTGAGCATACGTGTTTTACAGGATCCCCATGCTCTAGAACAGGTTACCCATCTATGTGAAGCAGAGTCCATCCCTAACCCTATTTAAGTGTAACCTTGGCCAATGAATGGGAAATCAGAAATTTACCCCGGGTCTGGCCTTATGCCTCTAATACACAGAGGCAGACAATAAAGCCCAAACTAGCATACTCCAACCACATAACCTCTAGAAACTTCCTAGCTTACATACCCTTTCTAATAATCACCCATGCTATAAAGGGACAAAATTGGGTTGGAATGCACAGCTAGGCTTTAAAGGCTTTGGTGGCTGTTAGCCTCATATAGTCTATGGACCTATACAGGTGAAGTTCAGAAACATGAAAGTTTGTGTTTTAGTAAAAGTACTTGTTTCTGTCAGAGGTGGATAGCCTCTAAGCAAGTATTTAAGGCATCAAAGTAGTGTAAATGCAAAACTGATTAGAAGTTAATGACTAATTGTAAGCGTCCCATCTGGGAGCAAGTGTTCACTGTCGAAATCGGATTGGTGCTCACATTTGGTAAAATGATCACCATAAACGCTGTTATTAACCTGTCCATAGGATCATAGGATAATACTAGGCTATTGGCCCAGAAGCCCTTATAAGCTTAGCCTAGAGTTTAGCCCATGTTTAGACAAGTCAGAACCCAAAGCTCCTGTCCAGCAGGGACACAGGTGGAATCCCAGGTGTGTATTTTCTGTTTCCCATCCAGTTATCCAGGTTGCACTTGAAAAGGGATAATGAGGTACTCTGCTTGATGTGGAGAGGGAGTCTATTCCACAGATGGGGGAGTCTCTGGGACACAAATCTGTCTCAACAACAAGTCCTACTGATGCCACCGACCAGGTTGAGGTCACGCATGCGAGTTACTTGAGTGGAGCTTGACTTGCGGATATGCAGCAGTCCCATCAAGGTGGGGTCTGAGATTGCTTTATATGCTAGACAGAGGTCACCTCTGCAGAGTCAATGAAACTGAGTAGAGGGACAGGGCTTTTAGCCTATCTGTGTAGGGTAGGTGTTTGAGGCCCTGGATTCTTCTGGTGGTATTAACTAGCTGTTTCAAGGGATTTGCATTGATAAAATTGAGAAATCTATGGACATTTGTGTTCTGGCATGAGTAGTTTTTCCAGCCTATGGTTGGGTAGTTAAAGTCATCCAGGATCAGGGTAAAGGGTTGAATCTTGATAGATTCAAAGAGGTCCAGACAGATGGAATGGGCATCTGGAGTCAAATTTGTTGGCCTGTAGCTAGCAATGATTTGAATAGGGGTCTTGTCAATGGTTAACTGCACCTGGGAGTGTCTCCTGTTTGTCATACTGCCTGACCAGCCTGCAGGTGTGTCTCTTTAATATATATTGAAACTCCACCTCCTTTGGCTTTACTGCCACAGTTTAGGGACTGAATGTATGCTAGGATTAGTAACCATCACATTCAATGTTGCTGTTTAGGCTTACCAGCCTAGCTATCTTCAAAGTATTCCAACTCTCAATTTTCACACTTAATTAACCTTATTTTGCTATTTCTTACAGGCTCTAACTATTTAGAGTCACCTGCAGGGTAAATCAAAGCCCCACATGTATTAATAGTGATTTGGTTCAGAGTCTGAAGAGCTAAGGTGTATACAAAGTTGGAATCCGGAAGTCATTCAAGCCATGTACTTGGTGATTAAACTTTCTAGATTAAACTCTACTGTTTTATGAAATACCTATAAGTGACTCTCATAAATATGTGTATTACTTTAATACACTGATATAACAAAACAGTATGATCCACATACATTTTTAAATGATTGTCTATCCCAGCAAAAGTTGCGGCTACAAATGGCAAGTTCTCCCTATCAGGTACATATGGTAAACAAGCATCTTGGATAGAGTCAGACATCCATAATTTAATAAGATTCTGGAGCTTACTTAGATCACTATATTCCAGCAAATTGCTCACCCTCAGTTATTTCCTGTTCTTGCTTTCCTCCAGAATTCTACAAAGCTTTTGGATACACTGTTCTAGTTACTTGTTCTAGTTTTCACGTGTACTGACCTGTTTCCAGAAAGTTTTTGGTAGTTTCCTGTCCATATGCACCTTCCATGTGAAATTGTTCCACTACATTCTCCTATCCCCATTCCCACACACCCACTACATCATTTCCTTTATACTCACCCCCTGCACACCCCCAAAAGCATATCCTAATACAGGAGTGACGAGAATTTTCTTCACTTCATCTCTGCATTCCATTGGCTAAGAGTATCTCTCCCAATACCACCCTTTCTCTGCTGAGCTCAAATCTCATCTTAGCTTCTCTTTTACTCCCTGTTCAGCTTCAGTGTTACCCTGCCTTCTTATATCAACCTGATTTTTCATATGCATATATCTCCTTCCTTCTGCTGTGTTATTTCCCCACATCTCCACTCACAACTTATAACTATTCTCAACAGGCAAATACTGTCAACTCTAGCTTAACCAATCACCTGTACTAGACTAATAGTTTTACTTCATCATTTGATACATGCAATCATAGTAAGTGTTTTCACTAGAAACAGTACTACATATCCAGTTCACATGGGCCACAACTCTAAGTTGTTCTCTATTAGCTATTAGAATTCCTGTAGTTTAAACAACAAATGATCAGTCCTAACAAATAACGTTGCTGTCTTTACTAGTAACAGACCTGGTAAATGCACTGGAGGTGGAGTACTACTAATGGTCAACAATAGTTCCAACCTAACCCCCACCCTGATAGCAGCAAGTAATACCCAATCAGACACACACTGAGCTTAATTGCCCAGCTACAGTTCAGTGGGAACACCAAGATATTCATAAGAGTAATCTCTCTCTCTCTCTCTCTCTATATATATATATATATATATATATATATATATATACACACACACACACACACACACACACACACACACACACACACACACACACACACACACACACACACACACTTCACCACCAATATATACTCCACCACCATACATCATCCAAATTCAGAATTTGCTAAATGCAATAATCAATATAACCAAGCACAACAAAGCCTTTATTTTCTAAATCTACATCTAGACTGGAAAAGACCATGCAGAGCAAATCTTTTCAGACTCACATCTTCACTGAATTTAACCCAACTTGTCAGAACTAGTACTAGGACTAACCTTAGCTCATTGTGCTCTACATTGCTTGATGTAGCTGTACCCAAGATTCTTGAGAAACTAACTCTAGTGGAAATTCTCCCAGAAACATTAAATAATATCAACCCCATTATAACATTCTGGTCACTCAAGCAGTCCATCCAACCACCCAAAATCTTTCAGACAAGAGACTCTAGTTTATGTCTGCAGAAGTATGTACCAAAATAAAACTCAGAGACAAAGCATAAGTCTACTGGTAATCAGACCCACTCAACTCAATCTTGTGTAGTGTATACTACAAACTCGGAGAGGAGGATGGTTCCTTAGCTAAAAGTTAAATCTCAATGTATTTTGAATGCATAGATTAACTCATTTGGCCACCCCAACCCACCCCCAGTATTCTGGCAAACTATCAAAACTGTTGCCATTAACAAAATCTTCCCAAAACAGCCAAACCAAACCAACTACTGTACAAACTATCACAACACTTAGGAAAAAATATAACTAAGTTACCCACAGCAGACTTGCATAGGTTCATATGTGTATTCTAGGCTAATGACCACCAGGGCTCTTATAAGCCTAGCTGTGCAACCCAAATGAAACACACACATTTGATTTATATAGGTGCTGATTTACTGACTGCTTCTGTCCATCAGAGACATTGAAGCCAAACCAGGGGTTAATTTCCAATTAGACATCCATTGGTCTATGTTGTGATTAAAAAAGGATAGGAAGGAATTCTGCTGCACAATAATGGGGAGCCTGTTCCTTACCATACTTTCAGACTCCAAACGGAGGGCTACAAACCCAAAGGAGGTGGAGTTTCTATATTTATCAAAGACATACACACCTCCAGGCTGGACAAACTTGATGATGAACAGAAGATGCTCCAAGTGCAGGTAACTGCCGACAAAACACCTTGTGATGGCCGTGCCCTGGCCCAGCAATCAAGGAGCCTCAATCCTCACCGCTAACACCAGGGAGGGTGTCTCATATAAGAGGAAAGGGTAGCCAATACACACAGTAAAGTACAATTTTCCTTGAGTTCACACAGAGATTAGTCAGTCTGGGGCTGGTTGCTCCCCTGCTTCCCAGGTCCCCAATAAGACTCCCCACCGGCACAGCTATAGGGTCCAAATCTCAGCTTAGCTGGCAAGCTAACCTCCAGTACCCTCTCTGTCCCACCAGTGCTTCATGTCCATGTCCAGGTAGCTGACATGCCACACACACTTTGAGATAACTATTTATACAACTTCACAGACACTACTGGGAAAGGCTGACACAGATTCTCCAGATGTGCCCCTTTACCCAGACTATACGGTAGTAATTCCTGCCACCATTAGCTAATACTTGTCAGCTACCCAAATGCCCTTAAAAGGGTGTCCAATTATTACTGCGCAATATTATTATCCAATTGGTAATGTGACTAATCAGTGTAAGGCTTATTAGAGTGGCCTTGCACAACAAACTCTATAAATATGCAATTTAGTCTAGACTGAGCTTAGTTATCTCTACACAAACCAACCACAGTTGAGAAAGTTTTTAAAATATTTAATAATAAATAATAAAAACACAAGACAATACTACTACACCACAGTGATATCTAAGAGTTCAGAGATCACACAGAAACTTAAAACAATGCAGTAGGAAAGCTCTGATATAACAGAAAAAAACACTTCAGTCTAATCCTTATAGTCCTAGCTATTTCTACAAGAAAACATACTTCTAACATACTACTTACATAAAGAGAGCATAAGGCAGTGTTGAAGGTTGGATATCAAGATCAAAATGCTTACAGTCTTTCTCTCAACAATAGTTTTTAAAATCACTAACACATTTCTGCTGGACCCTCCCAGATTACATCATTTGGACACTTAAGTTTTCCCAGTATACACATTACATCATTTTGACACTTAGCCTGGAGTTCTCAGGCCAAAAGGCTACATTAGTTCTCAGGCCAAAAGGCTACATTATTTAACAATCTAACACCTGCTCAGGAAACTACAACAATAAAAGACATTTCACATGTACACTCTAGTAATTATTCCTTAAGTTAAGACAATAGAAAGAATGTGTTCAGTTAGCCTCTTCGGCACCATTATTTAGATCAAAAGAGTATACAAGACTTAATTTTAACTTCAAAATCACAAATAAAATGCTTGGCTTAGTTTTCATTACAGAAGATGGCAATGTTGCTACAATCTTGAAGTTCACATTTTACAGTGTTTTCTTTCATTTAAGAACACAAGCTTATATTTTACATTTATATTTACAAGTTATAGAATTATGTATCAAATTCTATTTGACTAGGCTGGAAGCCTTCATCCATCTTTCTCCAATCCTCACATCTCTCCCTGCCGGAGAACTCAATCTAGTTTTCAAGTCACCCTTGAGAAATACCGCTTGAGAGGGTTAGATCTATCTGAGGGTACCTCACCCCATTCCCTGTCATGAGAGCCCATCTGCATTGGCATTGCTACTCTCACTGCGGTGCTGCACTGACATATCATATTCTTGCAACTCCAGGCTCCAGCTTAGCAATTTGGCATTTTGCTGACTGGCTCTGTTTAACCATGTTAGGGTGTTGTGATCTGTCATTACAGTGAATTTCCTTCCATACAGATAAGGCTGAAGTTTTTGCAGTGCCCACACTATGGCTAGACATTCCTTTTCTATGGCTGCATAGCATTCCTCCCTGGGTTAGAGCCTATGACTGAGATAAACCACTGGGTGCTCTTTCCCCTCTGAAGAAATCTGGCTAAGTACAGTCCCCACCCCATGGATCAAAGCATCCACTTGCACAACAAATTCTTTGCTGTAATCTGGACTGGCTAACACAGGGGGTCCTCCCAAAGCTCATTTAAGCTTTTGGAATGCCTGCTTACATGCTGGGGTCCACACTAACTTATCTGGCCTGTTCTTCCTTGTTAAGTATGTGAGGGGAGCAGCTATGGTACTATAACTGTGGACAAAATTTCTGTAGTACCCTGCTGTCCCTAAGAATGCCCTCACCTGCTTTTTGGTAACAAATGCAGGTCATGCCTGAATAGCTTCCACTTTGGCAGGTTCTAGCCTTATCTTACCACTTCCTACTCCATGTCCTAGGTAGGAGACCCCTGCCATACCCAAATGAAATTTGCTCAGTTTAATGGTCAACCCTGCCCTCTGTAATCTGCCTAGCACCACCCTGACATGCTGGAGGTGCTCTGGTCAGGAATGGCTGTAGATGGCAATATCATCTAGATAAGCAAGGGCAAACCCTCCTGCTCCTGCTAGGATATTATTTACCAGCCTCTGGAAAGTTGCTGTGGCATTCTTCATCCCAACGTACATCTTTGTGAACTCATACAAGCCAAAAGGAGTCACAAGGCTGACTTTTCTCTAGCACCATAAGTCAAGAGCACCTGCCAGTAACCCTTGGTAAGATCAATGGTGATAAGATACTTAGCCCCACCGAGCTGCTCTAGGGCCTCATCTGTCCTAGGCATGGGGTAAGCATCTGACTCTGTGTGACTATTTAATTTCCTGTAATCCACACAGAATCTGGTGCTGCCATCCTTCTTTGGCACCAACGCCACTGGTGAGGCCCAGGGACTGTTGGTTCATAGGTTCATAGGTTCATAGGTTGGTACTAGGCTATCAGCCCTAGGGCCTATACAAGCCTAGCCATAACAATTCCCTGGCTATTTCTTCCCACATTATTTACTTTCCTGGACCCCTGTCTCCCTTTCTCCCATCCAATCGTCAAGGTTCCTCTTGAAGAGGTCCAAAGAGGCACTCTGCTTGACATGTATGGACAATCTATTCCAGGGTCTGGGGAGTCTCTGGGTCAGGAACCTATCCCTCCAGCATGTTTTGTTTATTGTGATGACAAGGTTTAGATCCCTAGAGCGTGTAGCTCTGAGGGATTGGGATTTCTTTAAGTGTAGCATGTCCAACAGCTTTGCGTTTGACATGGCCTTGTATGTTAAGCAGAGATCACCTCTGAGTAGACGATATGCGACAGAGTATAGCTGGAGTTTTTTAAGGCGGTCAGCGTAGGGCATCTGCTTTAGGCCTGTGATTCTTTTACTGAGGTATTTCTGAGGCCTTTCCAGTTGTTGCAGATGTCTTGAGAGGTACATACCAAATGGGGTGTTGTATTCTATAATGGGTCTAATGAGGGATGATTACAGTGGGACAATGACCTCCTTTTTTCTGGATGAAAAGCCCTTCATGATGAGGTGTGCCACATAGAAGGATTTCCTGACTGTTGTGGCGATGTGGTTATCGAAGGTGAGACCACTGTCCACCTGTGTCCCTAAGCCTCTTATCACACTTTCTGTGTTTAGTGTACTGCCACCCCTAGTTCCAACATCTCTTGTATCACTTCCGTCAGAGTCTGTCTGACTCTCTCAGGCACCCTATAAGGGGCCTGCGTAATAGGCCTTTGGGGTCTTGTATCCACCTGGTGCTGCACCAGGTGGGTGCACCCTGGTTTCCCAGTGAACATGTCCCCAAATTCCTGCAACACTGCTCGGATTTCTCGAACCTGGGTAGGAGATAGCTGATGGGACATTGCTACCCCTTCCACAGAGGTGTCAGCCCAAGCCTCACTGAGGAGGTCAGTACCCAGATCTCCCTCAGACTCCTCCCACAATCCACTGCAAATGCTCAGCACAAGGGCCTCCCTATCATGGTAAGGTTTCATCATGTTAACATGGTACAATTTGTGCCCCTGCCATCTGCCTAGCCCTTCCACCATGTAGTTAACATCACTTACCTTTCTTACTGCTTTGTAGGGTCCCTCCCAAGCTGCTTGCAGCTTGTTGTGCCTGACAGGAATGAGAACCATTACCTGCTGCTCCACAGCATACTCTCTAGCTCAAGCACTCCTGTCATACCTCACCTTTTTCTGTTGTTGGGCTTCTGCCAGGTTCTCCTTGGCCAAGCCTATGAGTTCCCTGAGCCTTGTCATGAGGTTTAGGATGTATGCCATAACAGATTCCTTGTGAGACTCACACTCAACTTCCCACTCATCTCAAATTAAATCTAGAGGTCCCCTCACTCTATGCCCATAGAGCAACTCAAAGGGTGAAAAACTTGTGGATTCCTGGGGAACCTCTCTGTAAGCAAACAACAGATGGGGCAAATATTTGTCCCATTCCCTCTTAAACAGATCTGTAAATGCCCGAAGCATGGACTTGATTGTAGAGTTTATCCTCTCAACAAGACCATTAGTCTGGGGATGGTAGGGGATGGCCTTCATGTGCTTCACCCCACAGGACTTCCACAGACAAGCCAGCAGGTCTGACATGAAATTGGCACCTCTGTCAAACAGTATTTCCTTTGGGAAACTCACCCTGCAGAACATCTCTAACAAAGCATTTGCCACCTTCTCTGCCTCAATAGAGGACAAAGCCACTGCCTCATGGTACCGTGTAGCATAATCCACTATCACTGGGATATACTTTTTCCCTGTGGAACTTGGGGTACTCAGAGGACCCACAATATCCATAGCTACCCTCTGAAATGGCTCCTCAGTCACAGGCAAAGGCATCAAAGGAGCTCTCACCTTGTCTCCTGCTGTGCCTACCTTTTGGTACTGCTCACAGGTCCTGCAGTACCCTGTTACATCTCTGGAAATTTCAGGCCAATAGAAGTTCTGCATAATATGCCTGTTTATACATTTTATGCCCATATGACCTGCCAACAGAATATCATGGGCTATGGCTAGAAGTGCCAGTTGGTAGGCTCCAGGCACTACCAACTGCTGTACTCTCTCACCTTCTAGCCCTCCCTCAGGGGTCCACTCTCTGTATAGTAACCCTTTGTCCCAGTATACAGATTCCATCTTCGTTTGAGAATCAGATGCCTCCCTAGCTACCTGCCTCAGGCCTTGCAATGTAGGGTCTAAGACATGAGCCTGTCTCAACTTCCTTTTTGTAACCCTTCCCAGCTCCCCTTTCACAAGAATTCTGGCATCCTCTGACAGTGGTGCCTTACTATCAGCCTGGGAACTACTACTCACCTCTACCTTTGCAGTTACCCTCTTCAAGGGAACATCAGGGGGAAGAAATATTCAGGGAATTGTTATGGATAGGCTTGTATAGGCCCTAGGGCTGATAGCCTAGTACTAACCTATGAACCTATGAACCTATGAACAAACAGTTGTGGCTCACCTTCAGTCACACTGCTACAGAGTAGCTCTCTCCCTGAACTAACCACCTCACCAGTCCTGGCTGCAAGTATGCAGTCTGTCTAGGTCTCCCTCAGGCTACCAGACCCATATGCTTTTTTCCTAGCCTGACCATGTGTAACTGCATAAGTACATGGTACTGTCTCATCCAAATCCTACCTTCTCAGGACATCTGCAGGATGATAGTTCCATACCCCTGTTGTCTCAAGACAACCTACTATTGGCATTTTGTTTTCCCACATACTGGCTCCCTCACCTTTGGTTCCCCACCTTGCCTCCATGGACACCTGTATGCCACATGGCCCCACTGGTTGCATTCAACACATTTCACCCCAGCTCCTGGACATGTACCTGGACTAGTGGCTTCCCCTGCTACTGGCAGATTCGGTTGGGGCAGTCTGTGCTCCCCACCATGGGTTCCTTTAGACCCATGAGCAGTACTGGGGGGTCCCCTTCCTGTGCAGGGCTGCCCTGCTGGCCAGGTATAGGTCTCCCTTCTTCCCCAACTCATCTGAAGTAGCACATTGTCTATCAGCTAACCAGATCCTCATGTCCTCAGGCAAAGTGCTAATGGCTTGTTTCCTCACCACAAGGTCTGCCAGCCATTCAAAAGTGGTGACCTGACATCCACTCACCCAGCTATTAAAATAAGTGCTCAGTTCATAGGTTCACAGGTTCATAGTTAGGTACTAGGCTATCTGCTCAAAGGCATTTATAAGCCTAGCCAGAATGTGTTGGCTTTATTAGATTAGTTCCCTGTGCCTCTGTCCAGCAGAGCTACTGAAGTCATCCCCGGGGTAAATTTCTGTTTCCCATCCACTCGTCAAGTTTTTTTTTTTTGAAGAGTGTTAGTGAGGAGCTCTGCCTAATGTAGATTGGAATCTTGTTCCAAAGCATGGAAAGACTCTGGGACAGGAATCTATCCCTCCAGCATGTCCTATTTATTGTTGTGGTGAGGTTTAGATCGCTAGAGCATGCGGCTCGATGAGATATGGTTTTCTTTAGGTGGAGCATGTCCATCAATTCTGGGTTGGACATGGCCTTGTATGTCAGGCAGTGATCACCTCTGAGTAGGTGGTATGCAACCGAGTACAGCTGGAGTTTCTTCAGTCGAGCTGCATAGGGCATCTGTTTGAGGCCAGTAATCCTCTTGGTGAGCTACTTCTGTGGTCTTTCAAGCTATTGCAGGTGTCTTGTAAGGTACATCCCAAATGGGGCATTGTACTCTATGATGGGTCTGATGAGTGATGAGTAGAGGGGCACAATGATCTTTTTTGATCTGGATGTGAACCCTTCTGTGTTTAGGTGGGCCATGTAGAAGGATTTTTAACCACTTTGGCAATGTGATTATCAAAGGTGAGATTACTATCTACTTGGGTCCCCAGATCCCTTATTACGTCTTCTGTATTTAGGGGACTACCAACTATGTGGTAGTTTGTGGTTACTTTGTTTTTTCCAAAGGGGATGACTATGCACTTTTTGGCATTTAGCTTGAGGCCATGATTTTGATACCAAGTGTCTGTCTCAGTGAGACCCTTTTGGAGGATGTCTGTGTCAGCCGGAGAGTCAATTATAGCCCCTAGTTTGCAGTTGTCTGTGAACTTGGTCAGCCATAGTCCTCCTGTGTTTGCCTGTACCTCTGAGAAGTATATGCTGAACAGGAGGGGTCCTAGGACTGAGCCCTGGAGAATGCCACTTGTAACCAGTTTAGAGTTGGACCTAGCTCCCGCAACTCTCACCATGTGGGTTCTGTCTGTGAGCCAGCTGGCAATCCATCTTGTGACGTAGGGGTTTATGTTCAGGCTGGTGAGCTTGTCTATAATACCAGAATGGGGAATGGTGTTGAAGGCCTTAGCGAGGTCTAGGTAGGCTGTGTGTACCACCTTTCCCTCATCTATAGCCTTGGTAACTGTCTCAAAGAAGTCCAACAGGTTTAGGAGGCATGATCTGCCCTTTACAAAGCTGAACTGTGTAGAGTCCAGTGTTTGGAGGTTCCCAATGTCTCTGTTAATGAGTTCCATGATAATGCGCTCCATAGCCTTGCAGACCAAGCTAGTCAGGCTTATAGAGTGATAGTTCCCGGGGTCTCTTGTGGCTCCACCTTTGTGGAGTTGAATAACCATTGCTGTGTGCCACTCTATGGGTATGTAGCCTGTGGAGAGGCTGAGTTTGAACAGTGTGCTTAGATGAGGGGTTAGTTCATCTTTGAGCTCATGTAAGACGTAGCCTGGGACACCGTCTGGTCCCATTGATGCTGTGTTTTTGGCTTTGGAGAGGGCTGTTTTAACCTGAGTGCTTTGATTTCAGGGACTCTACATTATTCTGGTATGGTTATGGGCCCTTTTGGGGGTGAGAGGGGGTGAAGTTTCCTCTGAACCTGTCTGCCAAGATGTTGGCAATATTGGTCAGTTCAATATATTTTGTGCCATTCTGCACTAACTACATGCAGATCTGAGCATTGCTACTTAGATTCTTGACATAGCTAAAGAATAGCTTGTGGTTATCTTTGGAGTCCTTGGCTATTTTTCTTTTAAAGCTCGCCTTGGATGATTTTTTGAGGGATCGTAGTTTTTGCTGATACTGATCAGGGATGTCTTCCCTTATTGGGATTTTACTCTTTTCTGTACCAATTTCCTCCTTCTATTGCATAGCTTGTTTATGGCAGGAGTCCACCAGACTGGTTTCCTTTTTTTAGAGGAGTGAGTCTTGGTTTTGCTTGGGATGGCACGATCCATGCATTCTTGTAGGTGCCCACAGAATGCATTAATAAAGGATTTTGCAGCTTGGACAGCATTATCATTCAGCACGGGGGCTTTGAATCTTTCCATCTTGGTCTTAAGTAATGTGAAGTTTGCTTTTGAAAAGTTTTTCACAGTGGTTTCCTTGTCCGGGGGTGGGGACAGAATGTGGATATCCAAAGTGATTTGTTTATGGACAGATCTAACCAGCAAGGGGTTGACATCCAGTGTGGAACACCGGTCATCCATGTTGGTGATGACCAGGTCCAATATGTTGTCACCTCTGGTGGGAGTATTGACCAGTTGAACCAGGGTGTTTGAGTTTATAAATTCTAGGAAATGTTTGGCAGGGGAATTAGTACTTGAGCAGTTCTCCCAGTTAATGTATGGGTAATTGAAATCACCCAATATTAGGGTGTTTGGTCAGACTTGTTTGTTTCTCAGTGTTTCCAGAAACATGGAATGGGGGTCCTGGGACATGGTGTGTGATCTGTAGCAAGCTACAATTTGAATTGCAGTTTTGCCCATTGTTAGTTGCATGTGGATGATCTCTGAAGCATCATGCTGTGCTACTAATCTGGAGGTGTGGGTATCCTTTGATGAATATGGATGCGGCCCCGCCTTTTGTATTTCGGTTTGGGTTCTGTGGCTGAAGTGTATGGTATGAGTTGTAGCCTGGTAGTGCTGGGATGCTCTCTGGAGTGTTAAACCCGGTTTCTGTTACTGCACATATATCGATTTAAGCCATACTGAGGAGTGCCTGGAGTGCGTGCATTTTGAGGTTTAGACTTCTGGCATTGAGTAGCATTACCCTCAGTTTTTTGTTACTTGTGCTATTTACGGCAGTGGTTTTGTCTTTTGAGCCTTGCCTAAAAAGGCACTATGGGGTTGGCAAGAGCCTTGGCCAGTATTCGAATGCCTAAGGGTAGCGGGTGCAAGCCGTCTCTAGTGAAACAGCGTGGCTTGTCGAGCATATCATCCCAGGTGGACAGATACTGGATCCCATTTGAATGACACCAGAAACTAAGCCAATTGTTGAAATTGAGAATCTGTTTCTTTATACCGTGGTATCATTCTTGGTGAGGGTAGGATGCTACTCAGGGTCAGGGTCATACCGGCCTGGGCTACGCGATCAGAGAGCTCCTCCGTGCCTCTTTTCATGTAGTCCAGGGAGGTACAGCTCAGGTCATTCACACCAACATGGACAATGACAGAGTCATATTTGTGCCTGTTCTGGAGTGACCTGAGTGCTTGTGTTATGTGGTGGATCCTGCCACCCGACAGGCAGCTAACAGTAACCTTCCCCTAATTCAGCCTAATTAGTGGGGGCATCAGTGTGCCTGACTATAGAGTCACCTATTACTAGTATGTTGGGTATGTTATTTTGCCTTAAGGACTGTGATTGCATGGTACACTGGTTTTGTGAAGTATGCGGTTCATGGCTTGTGTTGGGGGGTGGAGGTTGCTTGGATGTTTGCTTTAGTGGTCTCTGTTGGTTTTGCAGATTTTTATTTAGAGCCTCTGAGTATGTTTTCATGTATTTATGTGCGTTTTTTGCCGGTGCTGGTTTAATGGGTCTATGTGAGACTGGTGGTCTGATGCAAGTATTTCCCTTCTCCTTTTGACTGTCTGATCCAGTCTTGGGTTGAGAGAGCTTAGCCTCCAATTTGACTGTATAACTGCATCTCTCACATGTATTAGTGTTTGGTGGTAGGAGGAGAGGGTTGTCTGTGTACATGAGGCAGTTGTATCATTGCCTCAAAATGCCTAGATTCACCAGTTGGACTGGAGAGTGCCCCTGAAACTGCCCTTTGGACATGCCTTGATAGGTACAGTGTACTGTTTTACTGGATGGCTGGTAAGGTCAAATAGAGAGCCTTGTCCTTCTGTAGAGTATGGTAGGGTCTAGTGCTAGGGTTTATAAGTGCTTGCTATATGTTTTGCACAAGTGCCAGGCTGAGAAATGAATGGCTTGAGTGCTTATGTTGAAAGTTTGTCTAGTTGCAAGGGAAAAATTGAAGAAGAGACTTTATGCAGCCGGGAATAGTTTTACCCTAGCTAACCAGCGATGCCCGATGCGCAAAACCGGGCAAATGTGGTATTTATAGCAGGGAAATGAAAGACATAGAAATTAGCCCAAAATGGCCAACAAGCTACTAATTTCTGGTCTGAAACCACTCCTCCAGGGACAGATAGGCTGCTCAAAGCTCCCCTCTCTCACAGGTGAACTGAGAAACTTCCTTCTATCCAAGTAAGGTATGGGCAAACACAGAGATTTGTAACACAGCCTAGAATTCTGCACTAACCTGAAAACTGAACTATACTAGCTTAGAAAGGTGGGAAAAAAGTATATATATATATATATATATATATATATTTTTTTTTTTTTTTTTTTTTTTTTGCTTTTTTCAGAAAATAAAGCAGATACAATAAAAAAACACTTTAAATGCACAGAAAAGGATACTTATTGTTATATATCGTAGATCAGAGTTGTAGCCAATGCCTCTAGGAAGAAGCACAAATACAGTAAAAGCAGATGAATAAAGTGCATTTATATATATATATATATATATATATATATATATATATATATATATATAAAACAACAGAAAACAAACAAACTGATTTAAACAAGTTACCCAATTAACCAGAAAAAAAGCTCAAAACTGAGCCCTGTTCCAGCAGTCTTCAATCAGACAAAATTTAACTGCACACTCCTGCTACTAGGGTGCAGGAGAAACTTCTCCAAAGAAGGATGACCTGGATCAGTGCTCAAGTTATACAAACAAAGCTAGATTCAGCAGGCCTGAATCTGGTCTATGCTACAGCAACAAGACACACCAATTTCAGAAAAAAAAAAAAACAGTTCAAATAGGCAGGCACAACAAGCCTGTGACCAGAAATTCCCAGCTCAGAAGGGCAGAATCCAGCCTCTCCTCCCACAATAGTGCAGACCACAAACCCTCTTAATGTAGAATAACTGGCCTGACGCCCAAGTGCTTAAGCCATAACTAATACACTTTCATAATCGCAGACAATGGGCCTTCAATCAGCAATTCCCAACTTAGAAGGATGTAAGCTACCTGTCCTGCCACAACAGTACAGACCACAAACCTTCTTAATGTAAAACAGCCTGTATGAAACTCAAGTGCTTAAATCAAAAGACTTAGAATAACAGTTAAAATTTAATCAGACCACTACCAAGCAGTAATAAATGCAGCAGAATGAATAAAAATCTGCTGCATTTATAAAAGCGTTTATAAAAAGAAATAAAAGTTCAGCAACATATTCACATACATTTTCATCTGCCTTGCGTCTATGATCATAAAGCTTTTTCCTGTATATTTCAGGTATTAGCTTTAAACATTCTAAATGACATTTTTTACAGCAGTATAATCAAAACAGACAGAGTCAAGCATTTGTGATATACAAGTTACAGCTTGCCCATGGAGTAAGGGGATCAGGAACCATACCCAGAGCCTTTGGTCAACACTATACTGTTTGCATACCCTTTCAAACATGTGAATGAAACTATCAAAATTATGCCCTTCTTTAAATTGTGGAATAAATTTACTGACCTGTTGTGCTTCTGGGGTCCAGTTACTCCTTTCCCCATTACCTCCATGACTCTGGCAAAGAGTCAGCATTTCCCTCTCATGCTTCCTCTGATGCTCCTTTTCTTCGGCTTCTATCTCCAAATGCCTGGCCTCCAACTCAAGTCTCTTTAGCTCCAGCTGAATTTTTAAGTCCACTGAAGAAAGGCTGAGCTGTCCATTCTCCGAGGATATTGTATCTCCACTGCCAGTCTGATTGTCCTTCGCAGAAAGGTTGAGCTGTCCATTCTCTGAGGATATTGCATCTCCACTGCCAGTCTGATTGTCCTCTTGGATGCTGTTTTCTAATGCAGCTGTAACCAAGGCTGCAATCAGGTCTGCCTTAATCAGGTTTCCATGCATCAGTCCCCTAGCCTGGCACATCTCCACCAGCTGGCTCCTTGTCAGTTTTCCATACTCATGTGCTGACATGCTGCCTGCTCACCCTGATTAACTAAGCTAATAAAATAAATAAAATGATTGTGATCTGAACTCTGACTCTCACTGCGTGGCTATATTAGAGTACAAAACACCTTAAGACATCACTGTACATAAGCTACAGGATTCACTCTACCCACATCACTGCAAATCAAAGTGAGGATATCTTATCCCATCACTGCCACCGCAATGTGATGGCCGTGCCCTAGCCCAGCAATCAAGGAGCCTCAATTCTCACCACTAACACCAGGGAGGGCATCTCATATAAGAGGAAAGGATAACCAATACACACAGTAAAGTACAATTTACGTTAAGTTCACACAGAGATCACAGTCTGGGGCTGGTTGCTCCCTTGCTCCCCAGGTCCTCAATAAGACTCCCCAGTGGCACAGCTATAGGGTCCAGATCTTAGCCTAGCTGGCAAGCTAACCTCCAGTACCCTTTCTGTCCCATCAGTGCTTCATGTCCCTGCCCAGGTAGCTGACATGCCACACACACTTTGAGATAAGTATTTATACAACTTTACAGACACTCCTGGGAAAGGCTGTAACAGATTCTCCAGATGTGCCTCTTTACCCAGACTATATGGTAGTAATTACTGCCACCACCAGCTAATACTTATCAGCTACCCAAAAGCCATAAAAGGGTGTCCAATTATTACTGTGCAATATTATTATCCAATTGGTAATGTGACTAATCAGTCTAAGGCTTATTAGAGTGGCCTTGTACAATAAACTCTATACATATGCAATGTCCTCTAGAGCTTACTTATCTCTACACAAACCAGCCACAGTTGAGGTTTTTAAAATATTTAATAATAAATAATAAAAATGCAAGACAATGCTACTACACCACTGTGATATCTAAGAGTTCAGAGATCACACAGAAACCTAAAACAATACAGTAGGAAAGTTCTGATATAACAGAAAAACACAAGTCTAATCTTTATAGTCCTAGCTATTTCTACAAGAAAACATGCTTCTAAGATACTACTTACATAAAGAGAGCATAAGGCAGTGCTGAAGGTTGGCTATCAAGATCAAAATGCTTACAGTCTCTCTCTCAGCAATAGTTTTTAAAATCACTAACATATTTCTGCTGGGCCCTCCCAGATTACATCATTTTGACACTTAAGTTTTCCCAGTATACACATTACATCAATTTGACACTTAGTTTGGAGTTTTCAGGCCAAAAGGCTACATTATTTAACAAACTAACACCTGCTCAGGAAACTACAACAATAAAAGACATTTCATATGTACAGTCTAGTAATTATTCCTTAAGTTAAGACAATAAAAAGAATGTGTTCAGTTAGCCTCTTCACCACCACTATTTAGATAAAAAGGGTATACAAGACATCATTTTAACTTCAAAAGAACAGATGAAATGCTTGGCTTAGTTTTCCTTACAGCAGATGGCAATGTTGCTACAATCTTGAAGTTCACATTTTACAGTGTTTTCTTTCATTTAAGCCTGTATTTTACATTTATATTTACAAATGATAGAATTATGCATCAAATTCTATTTGACTAGGCTGGCAGCCTTCGCCCATCTTTCCTCAGTCTTCACACACCTATTCAAATCATAGCTAGCTACAGACTCCCAATCATGACTCAAGAGGTGCACTCTACCTATCTGGACTTACCTGAATCCATCAACATTCGACCCTCTACCCTCTGAGCCTGAGTGACTTTAACTACCCATCCATAGATATGAAGACCTATTCTAGCCCAAACATGAATGCCCAGAGATTCTTTGATTTTGTCAATGCCAATTATGGATCAGCTGATTGACACCCTTATGAGAGGTGAGAATATCCTGGACCTAGTACTAACCAACATGACTAGCCACTGTAGCACCCCTACGGTATCATCCTCCTTGGTAAGATCTGACCATAAAATGATCACTTTTGAAGTCACCATCTCCCCTGACCCCCCCATTTGTCAGTGTCAAACAAAAAAGCTTTTCCAAAGCTGACTACAATCTCCTGAGAGCAGGTATAAGCAGCTTCTCAGCCACCATCCCTTCAGTTGAAACTAGCACTAATGTCCAAGCCTACACCAAAAATTATATGAACACCTACATAGATGTATGGACTCAGCAATACCTGACAGGACCAAATCATCTTCCTCAAGGAAGTGTAAACCTGTCTGGTGGACAGCAGCAATAAACAACCTCTATAACAAAAGGAAAGAAATTGCTCTCCAGAGCCAAGAAGGAGGAGCTGCCAAGTTGGAAGTAATCTCTCCTTTGTTTGAACAAGCAAATGTCACTGGTGAAATCCTCTAAGACTAGCTTCGAGTCAAAATTGGCCATATCCACTAAGGACAATCACAAGGCCTTCTTCATATCCATCTGCATTCTGAAAGGAAACACCCAAATCTGCTCTGAACTGGTGGTCAATAACACTACATACACAAATGCAATAGATATAGCTAACCTACTCGCAGACAGGTTCAGTGAAAACTTCACCCCGCTGCCCCGCCCCATCAGTAAACCAGGATATCCCCAGCACTTGCCCCCTCTCCTCATCAGGTAACACATGTTTAATGCCCTCCCAAAGGCAAAAAATATAGTCTCCATGAGACCCGACAGCATCCCTGGCTGTATCCTACATGAACTCAGGCATGAGCTCTCAGCTCCATTAGACACCCTATTCAACCAAAGACTATGCACCGGCTTCATCCCAGTTGAATGGAGGACTGCCACTGTGTTCCCTCGACACAAAGGTGGAGCATCCACTTATCCAGACAATTATTGGCCCATCAGTCTAACTAGCCTGATCTTCAAGGCCCTGGAATGCATTACCATGGACCTTTTTAATCAATGATATTGGCAACCTCCAAACACTTGACCCCACACAGTGTGGTTTTGGCAAAGGGAGATCATGCCTGTTAAACTTGGTCGACTTCTTTGAAGCAGTCACCAAAGCCATGTATGAGGTGAAGACAGTGCACACCTCCTACCTCTAACTAGGCAAAGGGATCCCCCACTCAAGCATAATAGATAAACTCTCCTAGCTAGGCATCAACCTGCATGTTACCAGATGGGTAGCTAACTGGCTCACTGATAAAACCCACTCAGTCAAAACAGGGTAAGCCACCTCTAGTAGTAGACCCAAAATGAGGAGTGTACCCCAAGGATCAGCTTTGGGGCCTCTACTGTTTGAGATATACTTTTCTGAGGTGCAAGCCAAAACCAGTGGTTTGTGGCTGACCAAGTTTGCAGATGACTGCAAGCTGGGTAATGTCTTAAATTCCCCTAGTGATGTGAACATCCTCCAAGACGGCCTTACCCAAACTAATGACTGGTGCTAGATGCATGGCCTCACACTGAATGACAAGAAATGCATCATTATCCCCTTTGAGGAAAATGGAGTCCCCACTAATTATCACATTAATAACAATGTACTAAGTATGCAATCAGTTGTGAGGGACTTGGGCACCCAGGTTGATAGCAGCCTGACTTTTGACTACCATGTTCCCTCCGTTGTAGGGAATACTTTCTAAATGACACACCTCATAAATAAGGGTATTTCATCCAGGAACAAGGAGGTCATAATATCCCTGTGCTCCTCCCTTATCAGACCAATTATTGAGTACAATGGCCCCTTTGCCATGTACCTTGCCAAGCACATGCAACAGCTGGAGAGACTACAGAGGTTCCTGGCCAGGAAAATCCAGGGTCTCAAACACCTATCCTATACAGATCAGCTAAAAGCCCTGTCCTTCTACTCAGCCTCATAAAGACTGCTCAGAGGTGACCTGTGTCTGGCATACAAGGCCATCTCAGACCCAGCATTGATGGAGTTGCTGCATATCCATAAGTCAAACTCCACTCATGCAACCTGCACACAAGGCCTCAACCTGGTCTATGACATTAATAGAACTTGTCAGCAGTATAGATTTCTGTCCAAAAGATGCCCCCATCTATGGAATAGACTCCCTCTCCATGTCAAGCAGAGTACTTTTCTAGCCCTCTTTAAGAAGAACCTGGATGACTGGATGGGAAATAGAAAATACACCCCTGGGATCCCACCTATGTTCCTGCTGTACAGGAGAAACAGGTACTGACTTTGTGGGAACATGGGCAAAATTCTAGGCTAGGCTTATAAGGGCCTCTGGGACAATAGCCTAGTATCATCCTATGAACTATGACCCTATGAGAATTTTCTGAGAAACATATCTGCCTCTCCAACATGTCTTATTTACATTGCATGCAAAATGTATGTCTTATAATCTAATAGTTCTGATGCTGTTTGTTTTGCAGATGTGGAAAATGGTCATCAAAAAGGGTACTAGAGTACCCTGTATGCCAGGCAAAGATTACCTCTCCGAAGTCTGACGTCTACCAAGTAAAGAGATAAGCTTTGAGGTGATAAGCATAGGGCATTGTGCTTGCTATCTCTATTCTTTTTGTAAGGAGTCTTTGCGGAAGTTCCAGTTGCTGCATGTATTTGGTCAGGTATATACTGAAGGGGGTATTATACTCTATGATGGGTCTGATGAGGGCTGCGTACAGTGGTTTGATGACCTTTCTAGACCTAGATGCCATGCCCTTGCTTATAAGCTGAGCAACATACAAGGATTTTCTTTTTATCTTGGACACATGCTGGTCAAAGTCTAGGTTACTATCTACATGAGCTCCTAGATCACTGATTAGTGAATTAACTTTTAACAGTGTTTTATTGATGATGTAGTTATCCAGGGTGGTAGACTTCCCAAAAAGGTGCTATGATGCATTTTTGGTACTGAGTTTTAAGCCATGGCTTTGGCACCAAGAGTATGTCTGTATTAGACCTTAGTGAAGGGTATTCTCATCTTGGGGGGAGGGGGGATTCAATGACTGCTAGACTTCCCAAAAGGTACTATGATGCATTTCTTGGTATTGAGCTATAATCCATTGCTTTGGCACCAAGAGTTTGTCTGTAGTAGACCTTCGTGAAGGATATTCTCATTTTGGGGGATTCAATGACTACTTCCAGTTTGCAATCATCTGTGACCTCAGTCAGCCGAAAGCCTTTGACATTAGCTTTGATATCCAATATGCCAAAGAGGAGTGGGCCCAGTACAGAGCCTTGGGGGACTCCACTGGTGACTGGTGACTGGCCTCTTTGTGGAAGTTGCCTCACTGATTCTAACCTCCTATATCTAGTGCCATAAGTCTGTTAACAATGCTTGAGTGGGGTACTGTATCAAATGCTTTAGCCAGATCCAGGTAGGCAACATGCACTGTTTTTTCTCCATCTATTGCCTTAGTGACCTTTGCATAGAAGTCTACCAGGTTCAGTAAGCATGACCTTCCTTTAACAAAACCAAACTGGGATGGATCCAGTGTCTGGAGGTCTCCTACATCCCTATTATAATTTCCATGATAATTCTTTCTATGGCTTTGAAAATATGACTAGATAGACTAATAGATCTGTAGTTTCCCGGTTCTGTTGAAGGTCCTCCCTTATGAAGGGGAATGACTGTTGCAGTCCTCCATTCATGTAGCACAAAGCCTGTTTTAAGACTATAGTCGATAATGACTTCAGGTATCTTGATAACTCATAATTTAGACTATTCAGGAGGTATTCTGGGAAGATACTGAGGCCCATTGAGGCAATGCTCTTGGCTTTAATGAGCACAGCCAGTACATGCTCCTTAGTTATAGCTGAAGAGGTTATGTTTAAGGGTATTTTTGAGGGGATGGTTGTGGGTAAGAGGGGAATCCAGTTGGAAATCAATTTGTCCACTGACAGGTTTCCTTTATCACCAGGCTCAGTGAATATGGCACCATTAACCACCAGTTCAGCAAATTGCTTTGTGCTGCCATTGAGATTTCTGACATAGCTGTAGAAGCCATTATGGCTGTCTTTCACCTGGGAGGTTATCTTAACCTCAAAGTTGTCTTTGCTTGACCTAATTAGCCCACTTAGTTGCCTGCTTACTTTGGAGAGAGAGTATCTGTCTTTATGGGAATTGCCCTTCCTGATTTTCATCATATTTCTTTTCATTTTGTTGTATATTTTGTTTAATTTGTGATGACAATAGGGTGTTTTTTTTCCTAGGGCTACTCCTGGGCTTACTTTTGGTAGGTACAGAACCATCTACACAGTCTTTAACATGGTTGTACAAGGTTTCTGATAGCAATTTAGCTTAGACTGCTGAGTTGTCTGGATTTGGAGGGGCATTGAAGTTTTGACAATCCATCACTGACTAAAAGGTAATTTGCCTTGGAATAGTTTCTACCTTTTATTGGTTTTAATGGGATTATGGAGCTGATTTTGATTTCAAAGGAGACAGATTTATATTCGGACCTTTCCAGGGAGGATGAGACATTGGGGAGTGCAGTGTTCCCCCCTATTTATATGCACAAGGTCCAGTATGTTGCAGCCTGTAGTGGCATATTCATTATTTGGCCAAGGGTGCTTGTATTTATGAAGTCTAGCAACTTCTTTGCCTATAGATCTGAGTCTGTGTAGGACTCCCAGTCTACAAAGGGGTAATTAAAGTCCCCCATGACTAGGCTGTTAGGTTAGATGGTAAGTGTATCCAGTAGGTCCAAGTATGCATTGTAAGCTTCTTGGGACATGGACAGTGAGCCTATAGCTGGCTATGATATGGTACAGAATTTTGTCTAAGGTGATCTGCATATTCAGGAACTCCAGCTCAACATCCTGTTTGACCAACCTAGAGGTTCGCTTGTTATTGATATATATTGAAACATCTCCTCCTTTAGCCTTTTCTGTGCAGCTATTGGTCTAAAAGTGTGGAAGGCACTGAAACCTTTCAGTGCCAGCGTACTCTCTGCTGCTTTAAACCATGTCTTTTTAACTGCACAGATGTCTATATACTCTAGTGTGAGGAGGGCTTGGAAAGAGAGTAGTTTTTTTGTTTAGGCTCCTGGCATTGAGCAGTAACACCTTGAAGTTCACTTGAATTGATTTTGCTGTGAAAAGCCTAGAGTGGAGAGGTACAGACCACAATATGGTCTGTTAACCATGTCTTCCCAACCTGAAAAATATCGGATCCCCTTAGAATGACATCAGAAAGACAACCATTTGTTGAAATCAATAATTTTTGCTTATAGTGTGACATCATCTTGTGTGATTGTAATATGCTGCCCACTGCTAGGCTCATGCCAGCCTGAAAACACATAGTCTGAAAGCTCCAAAATGTCTTTCTTCATGTGGTCCAGGGAGGCATATCTCAGGTCATTTACACCTTTAGGGACTATGATGGAATAATACCAGTCCCTGTGGCATAATGACGAGTACATGTGTGATTTGGTGGATCCTGGCTCTGGATAAGCAAATAACAGTTCTCTTCTCCTTGTTCAGCCTGGTTAGAGGGCCATCAGTATGTCTTATAATGGAGTTCTCTGTGATGAGAGTCCTGGGAAGTGGGTTTGTTTGCCTTAGGGGCAGTGTTTGGGGCTCCAGTGAGAGTGACAGTATGTGTGGTGTTAAGTACTGTTTTTTATGAGTGCCTTTGGGCTTGCTAAGGCATTGCTTTGACAATGTGTGATCTAGGTGTTCTTTGTTGTTCAGGAAGATGGCTTTTAAATGTCTCAGCATACATAAGTCTGTGTATGTTGTGTACTATGTGAGGTGGGTATTGTCTGCATGGTGTCAACAACCTAATGTACACATGTATGCAAGAGCTTAGCCTCCAGTGTCATGTGTAAGTGCACCTCTCACATACTGTGTCTACTTCTTTAAGGGTTAAGTGGTTGTCCATAAACACAAGACAATTACTATCTTGTCTCAAGATCCACCAAGATAAGTAAAGAAATTGCTTATCCATATTGTCCAGTCCTTTAATTTGTGAGCTACAAAGGGGTGGTGTATTAGGGATAGAAGGCCATTAAGGGTGCTTTATTTGAGAAGATTATGCTAAATAGCACTAAATGCTACTAACGTTAATGTTTACACAAAACTGAACTCAACTAAATCTGTAGGTATTGCCTCTTGATCCCCAACTAACTATTCAAAGCTTGCTGGCACACAAGGTATGTGCGCTATATTGCTGCTTTACAGTGTAAATCTTTATGAATCATTCTTTCTAGGTGTTTGCTACTGTACAGGGAACTGATAACCTATAAAAACATCCACAGTTTATATCAGCACAGAAAAAAAAACAGAACACTAACTGAGTCCTCTTGCCAATAAAATTACTACACTATGAGTCCTTTAGTATAATTTCCAATTCAGATAGACCAGGCAAACACCTCATGCCACAACATGAATAAACCCAGTCCTCCTAATGTAAAAATACAAAAGAAGAGACCCACAAGTGCAAAGCTTCCATAAAGTACTTAAACAACTAGCTGGAAAACCCTGACTGAAGGCCATTTCAAGACAGTCTTACAGCAGTAACAGTGAGAGGAAGAGAATTTTATTATTATTATTATTGTTTTACAAAAAAAAAAAAAGGTGAAAAGCAGGAAACAGTAGTGGTCACTCAAAATAACAAGTGCAATTTAGCAATCAAAGGTACTTAACTTTCTCTGGATGGCACTGGATATAAGCAAAATACTTCTTGAATACTGTCTAAGACTCCAAGCTTTGCTGAGCCCCTGGAAAATGAGCAGGAGACAATAGGTAGTAAAAGAGATTCACTAAAGAGCAATACTGGTTTGCCGACTGACCAATCAGTATCATGGATCTATGGAAAACAATGTGAGGGAAGAGTACATAAATAATGTATACAACGGTGTACAGCAATGAAAGAAGGAGGGAGGGATTTTGGAATTCAGATTATCATAAGGGGTGGATGCCAGAGACACTGCCTTATTATAAAACAACAAATAAAGCGCTGCTTCTATGCACTTGTAGATTTCTTAGCAACCACCCCTTTGCCTTCTACCCTACTTCACAAATTTGTAGATTTTCCAAATTCTATTTTAAAGCCATCACCTCAGAACAACTGACAGAAACACTTTACAAGTTAGATGTGACTAACAAATACACCTTGTTATCTTACAGCAAGGAAGCCAATACTCATGCAAACCAGTGGCACATATCTTCAGTCTCTCTTATGAAAACAAACCAAACTTGCACATATACTTCGAAAAACCAAGAATAAGCACTCCAAACGTGCACGACTTCTTCCACCAGTGTTGAAGTTGTCAAAAAATCACAAAAGTGTTAAAATGAACACTGACACTTTATTCAAAAGAAGTTTAAGCGCTTTTCGTCACCCAAGTAGGATGACTTCCTCAGAACAAATTAAAACATGTATACAGTCCCCTTAAGTAGTCATTTGCCTTCTATTAATGAGAACAATCATCATTAATTAACAATTAAAGGTGTATTCTCCACATACTAGGAAACAAAGTAACCCTATATTCTGTTTACTCAAACTTGCATATAATATCAGGTGTATACTATCAACTGTGTAGTATGTCACTTAGTAAAGCATAAGTTTATGTAAAGTACATACACTAATAAAAACTGTAATCTAGAAAAGGTTATAAAAAATATATATATACACGTATATGTAACAAAGTATGTGTAAAAAAGTTAAAAAGACAAGAAAGTGTATAAATATGTATGTGCAACTCAGTAGTAAGTTATTAAAACATGACTTAAGGTTCCACATATCAAATTTTAACCATTGTACAAAAAATTATACAAAAAATTGTACAAAAAATATTCTACTAAAAATATTCATAAACGTGCTGTGATGTTAATAAATGCACCTTCAGCACTAAAAGGGTAGTAAAAGTACATTTAACTCAGAGGTTGCCTCTAACGTCTTAAACTTCTAAGTTTAAGCAAACAACTAATTGAACATAGGTCATTCAGACCAGGGAAAGAATAAGAGTTCAGTTTTATTTGCCATTTCAATTCTTTTTCCTCAAGAAGCAAAGGTAATGGGGCCCCCTGCTGGTGTTCAAAAACTTGATCAATAATCACAAATTTAAAACAATGGTCTGTGTTCACAGATATATGCTTAGCTAACGCGTTCTCCTGCTTGTTCTTATTAATAGCGTAAAGGTGCTCGTATATACGGTCCTGGAGTCTACGATAGGTCTTACCTACGTAGAATCCAGGACAATGTTGGCAAAGGGCCAAGTAAACAACCCTACGAGTATTACAATTTGTTCTATATTGTATATTATATATTCTTCCAGTTATAGTAAACTTGTTGGTCTCAAGAATACTACTACATCTACTACAACTCTGACATTTGAAAGTGCCAGGTGTTTTTACAAAATGAGTTGGATGTCTTTCAAGTAAATTTTTCAAATTACTTCCTCTTCTAAATGTTATTTGCGGCCTAGTACCAACTTTGTTATATAGACATGGGTTAGTTTTAAAAATATCCCAGTTCTTTTTGATAATGTCAACTACTCCATAACTATTAACATTATAAGTTAAAATAAGTCTAGGTTGATTATCGTTCACAATGGAGTGTTGCTCTGTACCATTATTGGACCAATTGGTAATAACTGTAGTTACATTCCCCGAATCTGTTTCTGCATTGTTCACCGCTAGCTCAAAATTCCCACTTAACAAGGGTTTAAAAACTCCCATTTGTCTCTTACGTGAGACTTCGCCTATTAGGTCATCCAAGAGGGAGGTGGGATATCCCCTTAGTGAGAACATAGTTCTCAAAAGTTCACATTCAACACTAAAGTCAGAGTCAAGGCTTACAATACGAGCTGCCCTCACCAGTTGTCCCTTAACGACAGATCTTTTCTGGAAGTTAGGGTGGCAACTGGTGAAGTAGAAGCATTAAAAAATTTTTCTCCCAGTTGGGGTGGCAATGGGTTCCCCGTGCGGGGCCAGTTTAGCCAATATGGTAATGGCCTTCTGGGAGAAAAATTACGTTTTCAAGAATGATACACTGAGTCAGAGAATCCACTTTTACACTAGATATTTAGACGACATTTTTATTTTGTTTGATGGGGATGAAGTATTTGGGCAAAGCATTACAGATATTTTTAATGCTTCTACCCCTTTTTTGAAATTCACATCATCCTTTAGTACTCAAGCCATAGCGTACTTAGATATATGGCTTGAGAAAAGGGATGACTTAAAAGTTTTTGTGTCCACTATCCACAGAAAAACTACATACTCTAACTCATTCCTGCACTTCACCAGTTGCCACCCTAACTTCCAGAAAAGATCGGTCGTTAAGGGACAACTGGTGAGGGCAGCTCATATTGTAAGCCTTGACTCTGACTTTAGCGTTGAATGTGAACTTTTGAGAACTATGTTCTCACTAAGGGGATATCCCACCTCCCTCTTGGATGACCTAATAGGCGAAGTCTCACGTAAGAGACAAATGGGAGTTTTTAAACCCTTGTTAAGTGGGAATTTTGAGCTAGCGGTGAACAATGCAGAAACGGATTCGGGGAATGTAACTACAGTTATTGCCAATTGGTCCAATAATGGTACAGTGCAACACTCCATTTTGAACGATAATTAACCTAGACTTATTTTAACTTATAATGTTAATAGTTATGGAGTAGTTGACATTATCAAAAAGAACTGGGATATTTTTAAAACTAACCCATGTCTATATAACAAAGTTGGTACTAGGCCGCAAATAATATTTAGAAGAGGAAGTAATTTGAAAAATTTACTTGAAAGACATCCAACTCATTTTGTAAAAACACCTGGCACTTTCAAATGTCAGAGTTGTAGTAGATGTAGTAGTATTCTTGAGACCAACAAGTTTACTATAAATGGAAGAATATATAATATACAATATAGAACAAATTGTAATACTCGTAGGGTTGTTTACTTGGCCCTTTGCCAACATTGTCCTGGATTCTACGTAGGTAAGACCGATCGTAGACTCCAGGACCGTATATACGAGCACCTTTACGCTATTAATAAGAACAAGCAGGAGAACGCGTTAGCTAAGCATATATCTGTGAACACAGACCATTGTTTTAAATTTGTGATTATTGATCAAGTTTTTGAACACCAGCAGGGGGCCCCATTACCTTTGCTTCTTGAGGAAAAAGAATTGAAATGGCAAATAAAACTGAACTCTTATTCTTTCCCTGGTCTGAATGACCTATGTTCAATTAGTTGTTTGCTTAAACTTAGAAGTTTAAGACGTTAGAGGCAACCTCTGAGTTAAATGTACTTTTACTACCCTTTTAGTGCTGAAGGTGCATTTATTAACATCACAGCATGTTTATGAATATTTTTAGTAGAATATTTTTTGTACAATTTTTTGTATAATTTTTTGTACAATGGTTAAAATTTGATATGTGGAACCTTAAGTCATGTTTTAATAACTTACTACTGAGTTGCACATACATATTTATACACTTTCTTGTCTTTTTAACTTTTTTACACATACTTTGTTACATATACGTGTATATATATATTTTTTATAACCTTTTCTAGATTACAGTTTTTATTAGTGTATGTACTTTACATAAACTTATGCTTTACTAGGTGACATACTACACAGTTGATAGTATACACCTGATATTATATGCAAGTTTGAGTAAACAGAATATAGGGTTACTTTGTTTCCTAGTATGTGGAGAATACACCTTTAATTGTTAATTAATGATGATTGTTCTCATTAATAGAAGGCAAATGACTACTTAAGGGGACTGTATACATGTTTTAATTTGTTCTGAGGAAGTCATCCTACTTGGGTGACGAAAAGCGCTTAAACTTCTTTTGAATAAAGTGTCAGTGTTCATTTTAACACTTTTGTGATTTTTTGACAACTTCAACACTGGTGGAAGAAGTCGTGCATGTTTGGAGTGCTTATTCTTGGTTTTTCAGTCTCTCTTATACTGTTAACATCCTGCCATGAAGTTTCAGCCATCTCCATATCATACTCCTTCCCAAAATGTACCATACCACCTGACTTAATGACTCTAGACCCTTTGTAAATCTTTGCCCACTAAAAAAAAATACTTGTAAATCTCATCTATGCCCAAATACTGGAATACATTTCTAAGAATGACCTCCTGAGTGATGAACAACATAGATTATGTCCCAAGTATAGCACCCCCAGAGCCAACTATTCTCTTAGCAATCAAATCTACAATAACATGGAAGCAGGATACCTAACAGGAGCTATATTATTTTATCTTAAAAAAAAAAAAAACTTCAAAAGAGTGGACCATATCCTCCTAGGGCATAAACAAAGAATATGGATTTTTACAGAGCATGACTTCTCGGTCTAATAATTATCTGGCAAACAGAACCTTTGCTATCAGAAGCTCATAACAACACCCCTAGCTGGTAGCATAGATAAAGGAGGACCACAAGGATAAGTAATACAGCCCCTTCTATTCTCACCAAATATAGATAACATATCTTGCGACCTTCCCAGCATCAACTGCACAGTATTCACAGATGATATTTCTTCATCGCTGCTGTAGCCCACTCATCTGACATCAACTCACTTCTTCAGGAACATTTGAAGTAAATTTGGAACTGGTTTTTGTTAGTCTTTATAGACAGTTTGTTTGTAACTAACTAGTTCCAACTATACACTACTAGGAACTGTCGAGAAACAAACTACCTCAGACCCCACATGGACCCTCCCTTCCTGTTGCAACCACACAGAAATATCTAGGAATTATAATCAACCAAATTCTCAGTTGTCAAACACACACTCAAAAATAATCAGAAAATGTCATCACTAGGGGAATTTATGACAGTGCTCAGATAGTAGTTATCTGCAAACCTGGTCAGCCACGGACCACTGGTTTTGGCTTGTACCTCAGAAAAGTATATCCCAAACAGTAGAGGACCCCAAGATTACTAGAGGTGGCTTCCCGTATTTTAACTGAGTGGGTTCTATCAGTGAGCCAGTTAGCTACCTATCATAACATATAGGTTGATGCCTAGCTGTGAGAGTTAATTTATTATGCCTGAGTGGGGAATAGTGTTGAAGGATTTGGCTAGGTCAAGATAGACTGTGTGCACTGTCTTGCCCTCATTCACGGCTTTGGTGACTGTTTCAAACAAGGCAACCAAGTTTAACAGGCATAATCTCTCTTTGACAAAACCAAACTGTGTGGGATCAAGCATTTGGAGGTTGCCAATGTTCTTGTTTGTAAGGTCTATGATAATGTATTCCACAGCCTTGCAGTTCAGCCTAGTAAGGCTGATAAGCCTATAATTGCCTGTCTCAGTGGATGCTCCAGCTTTGTGCAAAGGGATCACAGGGGCTGTCCTCCATTCTGCTGGGATGAAGCCGGTGCACAGGCTTTGGTTGAATAAGGTGCCTAGTGGTACTGAGAGCTCTTGCCTGAGTTCATAGGACACAGCCAGGGATGTTGCCAAATCCCATGGAGGCTGTATTTTTTTGCCTTTGAGAGGGCATTAATAACCTGCTCCCTGGTGATGAGGGGAGGGGGGTAGTTTCTGGGATATCCTGGTTTACTGATGGGGGACAGGGGATGAAGTTTTCACTGAACTTGTCTGCCCGCAGGTTGGCTATATCTATGGCATTTGCATATACAGTATTCATGACCACCAATTCAGAGCAGATTTGGGAGTTAACTTTGAGACTGCAGACGTATGTGAAGAAGGCCTTGTGATTGCCCTTAGTGGATGTGGCAAATATGGACTCAAAGGTAGCCTTAGAAGATTCCACCAGTGACCTTATGCTTCTTCAGACAAAGGAGAGATTCCTTACAGCTTGGCACCTGCTACTTCTTGGTCCTGGACAGCAATTATTTCCTTTGATTATAGAGTCTGTTTATTGCTGCTGTCCACCAGACAGATTTACTCTTCCTTGAGGAAGATGATTTGGTCCTGTCAGGTATTGCTGAGTCCATGCAGCTAATCAGGTGCTCATATAGTTTTTGTGGGGTAAGCTTGGACATTAGTGCATGTTCCAACTGATAGGATGGTGGCTGTGATGCTGCTTATACCTGCTTATACCTGCTCTCAGGTGGTTGTGGTCAGCTTTGGAAAAGTTTTTTTGTTCGACCCTGGAAAGGGTGGGGGGGTTAAATCTTGATGGATTCAAGTAATCCAGATAGCTGGAGTGGGCCTTCTGAGTCATGGTTGGGGGTCTGTAGCTAGTTATGATTTGAGTAAGTGTTTTGTTAACAGTTTACTGCACCTGGAGTGTCTCCTGTGCGATGTACTGTTTGACCAGGCTGGAGGTGTGTATGTGTTTGATAAATACTGAAAATCTGCCTCCTTTGGCTTTTTAACATTCTGTTTGGGGTCTGAAAGTATGGTAGGACAAGTAACCTGGTAAGGCTGGGGTACTCTCTGCAGTTTTCTTGTTATATTGTGTCTTGTCTTTTGGCCTGGGTCATTGCTGAAAAGAATTCTTGGACCACAGTTCTGACCTCATTAAAAAATGAAAATAATAAATAAAGTTGTTGCATAAAGAAATTGTATTCCTTGGAAGTCTTAATAAAGATAACACAGGCAGAACCAGATCCAGCACTAGATGACCTAGGCAGTTGCCTAGAGCCTGGTGGCTGAGGGTCCCACTGGCTAGCATTGGCCAGGGGGATTCAACATACTTTTGAATTACATAAAACATTTTTTTCATTTCTTTGATGTCTTCTTCTTTAAAAAGGCGCACCCACCCACCATGCATGCCTCTTTAATACAAGGCACACACCAACTCAGACATAATGTAAGCATTCTTCAGCGTCTTCTCCACTTTGAGAGAAACACACATGATGCACCTTGCAGCCATTCCATTCATGTTTAAAGCTGTGTATACAGAACTTGCTATTCCATTTTTCATGGAATTTTACTTACTTGCTCTATATGTGTGAAATGCTCTTGTGAAGGATGGTAACCTGGTCAGTTAAGCTACTCAAGCTTAAACCCTGTACTTTAGTTACAGAAGACAAGAGCCTGAATTCTTTAGACCAACTACCAGACTGCTCAACTATTTGCAGGTTTCAGTAGAGACAAGAGCCTGAATGATCTATACCAACTAAAGGAATTATGTGTTTCCATGCATTTTCATGGAATTTTGAGTTTCAGTGCATTTTCAAGGAATTGCGAGTTTCAAGGTAAGAGAAGTTTGCCATTCATGTAACATCTGTTTTCAATGTGCAGCTGTTTTGTTTGGCAAATGTCAGTCAGTGTTTATGCTATAGAATTTGAAAGCAGTAGTAATAGTGCAACAGGTAGCATGATTTCCATGTGGATGGATTGCTGATGCTAGGGGCATTTTAAGAGGGGGTGGAGAGGGTGCTGCACTCCTGAGTGTGTCCCTCTTTAGATGAGATGACTAGTAATGAATTTATTATGATGAGCCAGCCATTCAAGGGTAACAAGCACTAAATTTGTCAATGAAACTTTAAAATGTAAAGTTGTTTGCATGCAACAATCTCTTTATTAGTTACATATCTCTTTAATGTGGAATTATTCAGATGACTTTTACTTCTGCAGAGATTATGCATATAGACTGATATTGGTGGATTGTAATGATGGAAGTTTGAGTGACCTTTTATGGCTGAAATGTTCTGAAATGTGTAGTTTTGTCATTATTGGTTCATGCATTTTGCTTCATTGCTTACTGTAAAAGTAGTGGTGCTGTATTATTCAAGGAATATAATTTAATACAATTTAATACAATCAGGAAGCTAAAGCAAAGAACACATGCAAATGTGCAGGGTCCTAAAAATGTGTGCAAAGGATCCTATGGTTTGAAAACAGCCCAAAGGTAAAGTTAATCCACCGCTGGCCAGATGCCTTTTCTTTGAATGTGGGTTTTAATGCTGTTTCAATGAATGTGAGTTTCAAGGACAAAGACTTTCACTGTTCATGCTAAGTCTGTATTTATTGCCAGACTGTATTGTTTGTTTAGCAAATGATTATCAGTGTTATTGCTATAAAATTTGAAATAAAAGTTTTAAATTAAATCCAAATATATATAACCATAGTAATTGTAAAGAAGAAAATAATATGTACACTGACAGGTTAGAACAGTGTTTATGGTAACTGGGGAGAAATAATCAAGTAATGGGACACTGGAATGGCAGGGGAGGCTGCTGTGTGGGGTGCTCAATTCATTATCCTGCCTATGGCCCCATTTGACCATCATCTGGCTGTAAATACAGAAATTATGTGGTGCTTCAACACTATTGATTGCCTGTTTTTTTTTTTTATTTTATTTTTATGTAGGTTTACTTAGAACAGATATCCAATGAAATGATGGAGCACGTCCTCATATAGTATGGAAAGGCTGTCTGCTTTAAAGAAGTAATCTGATATGGATTCACTATGAGCAAGTGTTTGGAAAGGTTTATGCTGGTGAACTTAGAAAAATATTGGGCAGGATTCACGAAGGCTTGCACGGAGTCTAAGAGTAGTGTAAGACTCCATGCAGCCCTCACGATCCAGGAACAGCCCGAAATTCTGTGTAAGAGACAAGCTAAAATGTCTCTTACACGGAGTGGGCGTGGATATGCTAATCACCTCACTTGCAGCTGAAAGGCATGCAAATGAGGAAGATTAGCGATCCACGAAGCCCAAACCAGCCCGTGTAAGAGCCGTTTTAGCTGCAGAAATGTACTCAGTTGACAACTGAGTACGTTTCTGCAAAAAACACAATGGAGTCATGTCAGCTCCAAATAAAGGGTGCATATGTGTCAGGCAGCATGCCAATGGCCAAATATGTGGCCATTGGCAAGGTACCCCGATGCAAATATGAGAAATAAATATATATTTTTTTCGGCAATCGACGATGTTTAAACGCAGCGCAGCCCCGCGCAAATGGGCTGCGCTATATAAAACATAAAAATGAAGGTTATAAACACACAAATGTGGGTTTTATGCAATACATGGATTTACAATGCAGGGACCAGCAGACCAAAAGCAACATGGCCACCGTTTAGTGGTTGCTAAGGGGGGAAGCTGAGTCTAAGACATGTAACTAAGCATTAGTAGGCAATCTGATGTAAATGAGTGTTAGGATACTGAATCCCACTGTCACACAGCAAATGAACACATTGTGAGTAGTGTAGGAGTTACATAAGGGGGAGGAACAGAGTAGGAGATAGGTGACATCACAGGGGGGAATGGCAGAAAGAAATGCAGTTCATTGGAGGTCAGTGTTACATGACAGATGTCAGACACATATCATGGAAAGAGGAGTGCCACAAGATAAGCATGGGAAAGTCAAGAAATGGAAGGTGTACACTGTTGCTTACACCAAAGTTTCTTGCTGGGCATGCATGCACATGTGTGCGTGCCATGAGGCGTGAGTAGGGCAGTGTGCGTGCATGTAATGCAGACTGAGCATGTGGGAGCCTGTTGACAGATGTGTAAGACTGTTTGCGCTGGTGTGCGCGTGTTTTAACCCGAATAATTTTTATTTATTTATTTATTTAACATTTGTTGACCGGGAATGTCCGACTAGGTTCCACAGATCCTGTTTTCAGCGGAGGCCCGGGGAGAAATGCTCCAAATGCATGTCTTTGGAATGTGGGAGGAAACCGGAGTACCCGAGGAAACCCACTAAACACAGGGAGAACATGCAAACTCCACACAGAAGGCACCCCAGCCGAGAATCGAACCGGAGAACCTCTTGCTGTGAGGCGACAACGTTAACCGCTGCACCACTGTGCCGCCCATAAGAAGATTCTAAACCATGTAAGCCTTTGTGCGCATGTGTAAGCCACTGTGAGCATATTTCTGCTGGTATGCGTGTTGCTCCCCCCTGAGGAAACAGAGAGGAAAAAGGAAGCAACAGAATTAGTAGGAAGCTAGCAGGGAATACTGCTGGAGCTATCAGGTGAAAACAATTAGAAGCAGGCAATTACACAGGCAGAATAGTAGCCCAGCCAAGCACTTAAAACTGCAAACAGCAGTGCAGGATGTTTCTCTCAAGAGACACTGCAAGACAGGAGTAAGCTATTAGAAGTAAAAACTGAAAAAGCTGAACTCAGAGCAGAAATGCTAGGGGCTGCCATAGCTGTCATAAGGAGACATAGGCTACTTGCTGAGGGTGGTGACAATGCAAATGGTGCCAGACAACCCACAGTGAGGAGATGGAGAAGAGTGTACAGGCCCAGGGTCACCTACCACGAGTTACATGAGCTGGAGATAGTGGAGCACTATAGAGTGGACAGAGACCTCCTGCAGCAAATTGTTGAGCTGTGCAGGCCATGCCTCACACACAGAACCAACAGAGAGGAACCCATCCCAGTGGATACCAAGGTATGTGTTGGCCTAAGAATACTAGCAACAGGTACCTTCCAGAGACCAACTGGTGATATGATGGGGATATCACAGGCATCAGCCTCCAGGGTACTGCACCATTTCCTGGATGCCATGTCATCACATGTCGGTGATCATGTATATTTCCCCAATGCCCTTGAGGTATTGGCCAGCAATATGCGTCTCTTCCAGCAAATAGCGGAATACCCTGAGGTAGTGGGTGCAATAGACTGCACGCACATACGCATCAAAGCACCAGCTGGTGAGCGGGGTAGGGCCTACATACACCGCAAGGGCTTCCCCTCCATCAACTGCCAGGTTGTGTGTGATGCCCAGGGCATAATAATGAATGTGTGTGCTGGCTGCCCTGGGAGGTACCATGATTCCCATATCTGGCATTTGACGCAGCTGTACCAGACATTTGCCAATGGGGACATCCCAAATGGACACCTAGTGGGGGATGCTGGTTATGCACTGGAGTCGTGGCTGATGACACCCATCAGAAATGCACACATACCTGAACAGGAACGCCGTAATGAGGCACACGCACAAACACGTAATGTAATAGAGCATGTGTTTGGGCTGCTCAAGTCATGGTTCCGGTGTCTGGACACATCTGGTGGAGCCTTGCAGTACTCACCGACTACATGTACCCAAATTGTCATGGTATGTGCTATGCTACATAATATGATCTTGTGAAAACAGCTGTAGCAGGACCAGCATAGGACCGGGCCAAACAGCCCCCCACCATCGCCAAGGCCATCACTGGCAGAGCATGAATCGGAGGAGGAACAACCTGAGCCTGCCCAAGTAGGCAGAAGGAGGTGTGCCCAGTATGCCCTGGCCTTGGCAAAGAGGCAGCGCATAGCACATACACTAGCTCAGTAGGAACCCTGAGAATGATACCCCTCTCTGACTCACTCATATAATAACAGGGATGCCTAAAATGACATAACCTGCTCTCAAACATGTACAGGGAGTGTAGTATGTGCATCCGACAGAGGCAGCCCTGCAGCACCACCTGAGGCATGAATGCCATGTGTTAAGCAATGTAACACCATGTAGTATATGCAAACTTGATCACCCTGACTAACATCCTACCCTCACCAAGCATGATGCCACAATATGACAATGAGATGATCAATTGCATTAATTGGCTGAAGTATTGCTGTTATTCAAAGGGGATCCAATGTGTGCCAGCCTGGGATGACATGCTGAGCATGACATGATGCTCCACCTGCTAGGGGTGGCGTGCACCTATCAGTCCTGGCCATATGGATACTGCAAAGGCTGATGTTACCCAGAGAGTGCCTTGAATAGGTAAGGCTCAAAACACAAACCCACCTCCATAGGTATCACAAGGGATAACAACCTAGATGTAATGCTACCCAATGCCAGAAGTCTAAACAGCAAGATGCATGCAGTCTAAACTCCCCCAGTATGGAGAATGTTGATATCTGTCCTGTAACAGAAAACTGAGTCAAGGCTCACAACAGCACCCTAACACTACCAGGTTACACCTCATACTGTGCTGTACAGCCTCAAAACATGGAACAAGCTACAAAAGGAGGGTGACTAGCAATAATTGTCAAGGATAGCCACACCCCGATGCTGGTACCACAACAAGAAGCAGCATGGACTAGCCATGGTCAAGTAAGAGTGGCTAAAACTGCCTCCCAGTTTATAGCCTGCTACAGACTACCGTCCTAACATCAGGAACTGCACTTGGCCTATGTTGGAATACATGAATATATCAAGCCCTACAAACCACATTATATTGGGTGACTGAAAATACCCAAACATAGACTGGGAGTATTATTCTAGCTCCAACACTGTAGGACAAAAGTGCCTAGAATCCATAAAGCAAAATGCCCAGGAACAATGTACCACTCCCACAAGAGGGGTAAGCATACTGGATGTGATAATCAGCAACATGGGTACAGGATGGCAAAATGAGAAGTGTATCCCTCACTGGTAAGACCAAACCATAGAGTAATCATACCGGATATACACATCCTGACCACAGTCCCTGGCCAGAAAACCACAGTCAAAAACATGTGTAAAGCAAAAGTTGCACTACTCCAAACTGATGTGGAATCCATTAAAGGCCCTGTGCAGGTGCAAAATATGGGCCACACCTCAGAACCTGTTATACAGGCATTCCATGGACACTGCCAGGAATGCATGGATTATGCAATCCCAAATAAAACTAAGACACAATGCCATACACGCAGGCATCTGGCATGGTGGACTCCAGCCATTACCAAACTATGCAAGAGAATGAGGAAGCTACTACATGATAGAGCAAACATAAAAAGTGAAGTAATCACTGATCAGTAGTATGGCAATATAATATGTCCACTCATACAATCCACTAAGGCCAGCTACAACAAGTTGAATCTGTGAATCTTGAGGCAATGTTACACCTGCCCCATGTACACAGACAACCCTCACCTCTTCCCAAGAAATACAAATATATGTGAGAGATGCAACCATTTATCCAGACCGGAGGCTGAGCTAGTCAGGAGAAGAAGGTAACCACACACACCACAAACCCAGTCTTACATAGACCTATCACAACTGCAAACCAAAGACATAAACACAGAAAAACATTCCCGGAGGCCCTAATTACAAACACACCACATCAACAGAGGCCTCCAAAGCAGACACCCAAGCAGCCACTACCTCCAAACATAGCACATGCAACACATAGTACACAAAGCTGGTGTGCCAAAAAGTCACAGGCCAGAAGGAGAAACAACATGCCTGATACAGTTGTAATAGGTGACTCCATAGTCAGATACACTGATGTCCTGCTCACCAGACTGAACAAGGGAAAGGGTACAGTAAGCTGCCTGTAGGCTGCTACAATATGCCACATAACACAAGTACGCAGGTCACCCCAAAGCAAGTAGAAATATGATGCAGTCATTGTCCATGCTGATGTGAATGACCTGAGATGTACCTCCCCAGACTACATGAAAAGAGACATAGATGAGCTCTCCGATTATGTAGTCCAGGCCGGTATGACACTGACCGTGTGCAGCATCCTACCCTCACCAAGTATGATGCCACAGTACAAACACAGAATGATCAGCTTTAACAAGTGGCACAATTACTGGTGTCATTCCAAAAGGATCCAATGTCTGTCTGCTTGGGATGTCATGCTTGACAAGCCACACTGCTGTGCCAGGGATGGCTTTCACCTGTTACCCCTGGGCATCTGGATATTGGATAAGGCTCTTGCCACCTCCATAGAGCCTTTTGTAGGCAAGGCTGAAAAGACTAACCCACCTCCCTAGAAAACATAAGTGGAAAGAAACATAAGGGTAATGCTGCCCAATGCCAGACATGTAAACCTCAACATGCAAGCTCCCGAGGCCCTCCCCAGTATGGAGAACATCGATGTCCGTGCAGTGACAGAAACCTGCAGCAAGACTCCTGACAGCACACCAGCACTACCAGGTTATACCTCATATCATGCGTTATGGCCCCAAAACCTGGACCAAAACATAAAAGGAGGGGGAGTATCCATATTCAGCACAGACACCCACACGTCCAGGTAACTGACAATGCACGAAGCATTGGAGACCACCCATGTGCAACTAACCGTAGGCAAAACTGCTGTACAGTCTGTGGAATGCTACAGACTACACTCTCACACACAGGAACCCCACTCAGCCGTCCTGAAGACACTGGACAGTATAAATGTCTCACCAAATACCAAACAAGGTACTCACAAATTACCACATAGGTGGTAATCCATTATGGATGGAAGGAGTAATCAGGGACCTAGGGACACAAGTGGACAGTAACCTGTCATGTGACAGTCACATTGCCAACGTGGCTAGGAAGACTGTCTATATTGGACACCGTATCATGAAAGGATTCACATCTATGTCAACAGAGGTCATTGTGCCCCTATACTGTTCTCTTGTCAGACCCATAATCTAGTAAAATGCCTCATTTGGGATGTACCTTACCCGACACCTGCAGCAGTTAGAAAGACTTCAAAGGTACCTCACCAAGAGGATAAAGGGTCTCAAATATTTGTCATATGCTGCCTGCCTGTAGACACCCCAGCTGCATGCAGTCACATACTGCCTCTGCAGAGGTGTTGCATGCCTGTTGTACAAGGCCATGTCCAACACAGGAGTAATGGACATGCTCCACCCCAGAAAACCCAAATCCATCGGAGCTGTGAGAGTGAGAGATGTCAACCTCAACACATAATGAAATAGGATGTGCTGGAGGGACAGATAAATAACCCAGAGGCTCCCTACATCCTGGAACGGAATCCCACTCCATGTTAGGCAGAGCCCCTCACTGACTCTCATCAACAGGAATCTTGCCAAGTGGATGGATGATCGTAGATGTACACTGGGGGTCTTCACTGTTTCACATCCAGACAGAGGCACAGTATAGTAAATCATAAATGGCCATAATATTCACATAGCAAGGGGTGGCGAAAGCCACACACACTCTGGCTAGGCTTAGAAATGCCCTAGGGCGGATAGCCTAGTATGAACCTATGAACCTGTGAAGATACAAATTGGACAGGACACTAAGGATAATCACAAGGCTTTCTTAACTGATGGTAGGAACCTTGTTGGGAATTCACAGATATGCTCTGAATCACTCAAATATTACAAACAACATACCAAACACACACACATATTGCCAACATCCAACCTGACAGGTGCAGTGCAACCCTCCCCCCAAAATGCAAAATATCTATCCCAGCAGAGTGCTGGCCCCCTGAAATTGCAGATGCTGAGGTAACAGCCAGCATCTACAAAGCAAAACACACAGCATCAATGTTATGAGATGGTGTCCTGGGCTGAGTCCAACATGGACTCCAAGAAGAATGGAATGCCAAATAACACTACTGCTCAATGTCAGCCTTACCACAGGATATGTACACAAAGAGCAGTGTACAACAACAGTAGTCCTTCTCCACAAAGGTGTTGCCTGAATGGATACTGCAAACTACCACCCCAGAATGCTGACAAGCTTGGTCTGCAAAGCTATGGAAAGGATCAGCATGTACCTCAGACATAAAGATATTGGGGACCTACTGACACTGGACCCTACCCAGTGTGGCTTTCTTAAGTGCAGATCCTGCCCCTTATACATGTTTGACTCATTTGAAACAGTCATTAAGGTCACTGATGAGGGGAATGTGGCCCACACAGCCTAGCTGGACCTTGCAAAAGGCTTCCATACAATACCCCACGTGTTCATTATAGATAAGCTCACCAGCTTATATATAAACCCCTATGTCAGTAGAGGGGTTGCAAACCAGACCAAGGACAGAACTGACATGGTCAGAAATGCTGCAGCCATGTCAGTCTACAAACCAGATACAACTGGCATCCCACAACGCACGGTCCTGGGACCTCCCTTGTTTGGTATATATGTCCCATAGGTACAGGCCAACATGGAAGGACTGTGTCTGAACAAGTTTGTAGAGGACTACAAACTGGCCACCATATTTGACCCTCCAGCTGACACATGCATCCCACAAAAGGGCCACATAGAAACAGACAACTGATGCTATAGCCATGTCAGCAAGCTAATTGCAGAAAATTGTATAGTCAACCCCTGTGGATATACAGTAAGTGCCCACCAATTACCACATAGGTGTTAACCCATTAAGTACTTAAGATGTAATAAGAGACCTGGGGACACAAGTTGATAGATATCTTGCATTGGACAAGCATGTGGCTGTAGTGGTTACAGAAACATACCATATACCCACCTAATCATGAAGGTAGTGAGATCTAGATCAGGGGAGGTCATTGTGGCTCTGCAGTCATCCTTCATCAGCTTCAGAATTGACTACAATGGCCCCTGTGGGATGTACCTCAGCAGACACCTCCATCAACTGGAAAGACCCCAAAAGTACCTCACCAGGAGTATCAAAGAGCTTGAACAGATGCCATGTGTTGCCTGATTAAACAAACTGCAGCTCCACACACTGCCATACTGCCCGCCCATAGGCAAGCTGTGCCTGATGTATAAAGCCATGTCCAAGCTGGAATCAATGAACATGCTGCACCTTGTACAATCTGAATGGCAGTGAGCTATGCACATGAGAGACCTGAACCCCAGCACTGACATACATAGGACAAGCTGTACTGAATGATCCATAACACAGAAGCCACCCCCACTCTTGAGTAAACTCCCAGTACAGGTTAGCCAGAGAGTCACCCATCGACTCTCCTCAAGAGGAATCTTGATGAGTGGATGGGAGATGGTATGTTTACCCTGCATATCACTGTTATGTCACAGGTAGACGGAGGCACAGTATACTAACCATGACATATGTCATGGCAAACTCCAGTTACAATGTGTATCGAAGGACAACCACACTCTCTGACTAGCATTAGAAAAGGCACATCGCTAGTGTTTGCCAATGTCCACCTATGTTGTGGAATACACTACCAATGTTGGACAAGCCTGGTTTAAGTAGTCCATATCTGAACATAATGCAACATGGTCATATGTGCACAACTGGCCCCTAAACAGTCTGTTGTGCTCACTATGAAAATTTAAAGCAGTGATAGACTAAAGCCCAGGATAAATGTCCACCACAGTGAAAGTACTGAACCAGTACACTATATGGTACTACAGTGTTAGGTCAGTATGAAAGGATGTTGACAACTGTATGCAAAGTATCCCATGCAAACCCTGCAGGCACAGTATAATTCCTGTTGTGTTCAGACACGAAGCAGTTGGCCAGTAAGTGCACAACATGACACCCAACACACAACCATAAATGGGAGATATTGTTGAAGTTCACACTCATCCACATATGTGGTGGACTGCAGAGTTCAACATATGGAAAGCTCACACTGGGCATGCTTGCACACTTTGATAAATGTGACATATGTCAGACAACATGCCATGGAAAGGCTGAACTGGGCATGCTCACACACTTAGGCCATATCTCAGTTTAGCAGTTGGCCACACATATCTGGTATTTGTACGTGTCATTCCAGGAACCAACCACATTACAGCAATCTACCCAGTGCACACAGTTAAATGACTACAGAGACATAAGTGATATAGTGGATCCCCCTCATATTCAAACATCTTCCACAGATACACAAGTTGTTCATAGAAACAGGGGATGCTATGGCAATAAAGACCTGCAAACAGCCTATCAGCAACAAATATTGTGCATCTGAGAATTAAACATATGGGTGTAGAGGTCAATACTAGGCTGTTTGCCCTAGGGAAGGAAATCTTAGCCAGAGTGTGCTTGGTGTCTGCATCCCCACTACAGTAGGCTACTGTGCCACTGTAAAGTAGGTCACATAAGGCATCGATTGAGACTAGTGTGCTGTGCCTCCATCAAGCAAGGACACAGTAGAGATCCCAGGGGTTGAATTTGCTATGCCACATCCATGTTGTTGGTGTGTGCTGGAAGAGGGTTGGTGAGGACCTCTAACAGTAAGTGGCCATCAATAACAGACTGAGGGGAGCCTTATCTGCAGTGTCTGGACAATTTCACTGTCAACACATTGTCGTGATGATTATGAGGGATTGAAGTGTCGTGCCAGTACTGTTCAGAGATGTCCTCCCTCTGTGGGCTACTGCTCTGCAATGTATTAGCTCACTCCGTCTGTTGGACAGCTCATATATGGCTGGTGTACACCTGACAGGGTGTCCTGTTGTGGAGGAGTCATGGGTATATTAGGGAAAGCATGACCAATGCAAACCTTCCACATGCTCATAGAATGCAATTGTCAAGGATTATGCAGAGTGGCCTGTATACTCCCCCAGCATGGGTCCTTTGAAGTCTTCCACCCCAGTCTTCACAAGTGCAAAGTCTGCTTTTGATAAATACACTTTGTTTGCAGTGACAACCTTGCCTGGGGGTGGGGATGGGATATGGATGTCCAGAGAAAGGTGGGTATGGTCAGATATCAACAATGGTGTCAACCTCTGGTGTGGAACAGTGAGTACCCATGTTGCAGATGGTCAGGTGCAATATGTATTCCCCCTTGTGGCTGTGGTGAGTGGTCCTGCCATAGCACATGGACTCACAAATTGTAGTGGCTGTAGGGTAATGTTGTAGAGGCCTGAGTAGTTCCCACACACAATATACCTGTACCTGATGTTAACAACTGGAATGGTGTGTGTGAACACCTTCATATCTTGGCACTGTTCCCAGGGAAGCAAAGTGTGTGTCCCGGTGTGGGAGGGGTGGTCTGAACTGGTTGTGTTGTGTGTTACAGGTCCTGTGGTCACGAAGCATGGTATAAAACATAACCTGCCAATGCTGATGTGCATATCTGACCCTGAAGTAGGTGGCTGCAAATGCATATATATGTTATCCCCCACCAGACAGGTAGTAATAGATGTACATACCTCTGTATAAATAATGATGTCAGCACCCTATAAATACTGCAGGTGCAGCATAGATGCCCAGTAATTTGGATAGTGCACTCTGCTAATGCATCTCCCTCAAGTATCATAATATGGTCAGGGAGGGGTTTGAATCCTGCGAAAGCTCAGTGTGGGTGAGCAGGGTTGGTGTGTGTGCAATTCTGTGTGAGGGAAATGTCCCTTTTGGCAACTAGGAGAACACACTACAGGATGCACATTCCCATTTCTAAACACTGATGATGTCAGCACCCTATAAGTACAGCAGGAGAAGGAAAACCACTCAGTAATGCAAATAGAGCACTCCACTAATGTGTCTGTTTTGAGTGTCATAACATAGTTAGGTAGGGGTTTGAATCATGCAAATGGCATGTGTGTGTGTTTGGGTGATGGGGGTTAGTGTGTGTGCAATTCTGTGTGAGGGAAATGTCCCTTTTGGCAACTAGGAGAACACACTACAGGATGCACATTCCCCTTTCTAAACACTGATGATGTCAGCACCCTATAAGTACAGCAGGAGAAGGGAACCTCCCAGTAATGTGAATAGCGCGCTCCGCTAATAAATCCATCTTGAGTGTCATAACATAGTTAAGTAGGGGGTTGAATCCTGCAAATGGCAAGTGTGTGTGTTTGGACGAGAGGGGTTAGTGAGTGTGTAATTCTGTGTGAGAGAAATGTCCCTTTTGGCAACTAGGAGAACACACTACAGGATGCACATTCCCCTTTCTAAACACCAATGATGTCAGCACCCTATAAGTACAGCAGGAGAAGGAAAACCTCCCAGTAATGCGAATAGTGCGCTCCGCTAATGCATCTGTCTTAAGTGTTATAACATAGTTAAGTAGGGGTTTAAATCCTGCAAATAGCAAGTGTGTGTATTTGGGTGAGGGGGGGTTAGTGTGTGTGTAATTCTGTGTGAGGGAAATGTCCCTTTTGGCAACTAGGAGAACACACTACAGGATGCACATTCCCCTTTCTAAACACTGATGATGTCAGCACCCTATAAGTAAAGCAGGAGAAGGGAAACCTTCCACTGATGCAAATAGCGCACTTTGCTAATGCATCTGTCTTGAGTTTTATAACATAGGTAGGTAGGGGTTTGAATCTTGCAAGTGTGTGTGTGGTGAGGAAGAAGTGGAGATAGGGTGTGTGCAATTACATGTGTGAGAAAACTGACCCTTTTAGCAACCAGTACAACACACCAGTTGCTGCATATTCCAATCTCTACTCAGAGATGATGTCAGCACCCTACAAGTACAGCAGAAGAGGGCAAATCTCCCAGTAATGCAAATAGCACGCTCTGTTACTGTGTCTCTCACAGTTAGTTATGGCTTTGAATTCCACACATGCCACATGTGTTTTTGTAACACAGAATGCCCATGTGTGTGGGTTGTTGTTCACTATAATGCATGACATCGATTAAACCAGTAATGGCAATGGACACAGATGATGTATGTGTGTGCCAAATACACATATGTACCTGTGACCTTCAATAGTTGCCATGTCTGACGCCTGCCACATGTGAATACATGGTATTTGCACTGGATAACATTATGACTGTGGTCTTCTGTGCGGGTGCTGCATGTGGTATGTGTATATACAGTGTGATTTGTATATGGTATCATCCTAGCAGTGAGGGATACACATCTGGTCTGGGGCATATAGTCTACATGTTGTTGATGAACAGGTGCTGCATGTTTTCACCTGTTGTGGGAGTGGTAACAAGTTGTTCCATAGCAATGCAGTGACTACATGCTAGGAACCTTTCAGCTAGGGTGTTGTAGCTACAGTAATTCATCAGCATTCACTAATACTTCAGCATTCTTGGTGAAGGTATGATGCCAACCAAGGTCAGGGTCATACCAGCCTGTGCCACATGCTCAGAGAGCCCTTCTATGTTCCCTATCATGTAGTCCAGGGAGGTACATCACAGGTCAGCCATAGTGGCATGGACAATGACTGAGTCATATGTGTCCATGCCTCTGACTGACCTGTATGCTTGTATTATGTGGTGGACCATAGTGCCCCAAGGGCATATCACTGTGATCTTCACTTCGTCCAGCCTGGTGAGCGGGACCTCACTGTACCGGACAATAAAGGTACTTAACACAACTGTAGCAGGTGTGTTGTCTAGCCGTACAGGCTGTGACTGTTTGGCACACACGATTTGTGTGCCATGTGTTGCATGTGCTGCGTTCCGGCTTAACATATGCCTGTGTGCCAGCTGCATAGGTGTCTGCTGCTCAGGCAGGATGCTATTCTGATGCTCCACGAATGCCCCAGTGTGGTCATGTGTTTGGATTGCTGTCAGTGTTGGTCTACATCAGACTGCTATTGTAGTCACTGTAGTATTTCATGCCACCTGACAGGTTATGCCAGTACTGGGTTCAGAGTGCTTAGTCCCCAGTTTAGCTATGTGGTTGCATCTCATACATGTGTTGTACGTCCATGTGTAGGGGAGAGGGTTGACTGTGTACATGTGGCAGCTGTGACATTACCACATGACTCACATATTCCACAACTGTACCATAGAGGTGACTGACAAGTGACCTTTGCACATGCTACCATAGTATTGTGATTGCCATGGTGATTAACAGCACATAGGGCCAATGGGGAACAAGGTACAGAAGGTGAGTATGTGAGGGTGTAGTGCCTGTGATTAGTTAGCACTGGCATATATGACTGCTCACGTGGTCAAATGCCAGGAAAGTCATATGCAATGTGTCACAGGCAACGTACATGCGAACAGGACAAACAGTGACGTTCTGTCAAGTGAGACATGCGCATACATATAGTAAGCTATGCAGATGTTACTAGGAGTCCACAGAAGCTCTGTAAATCTGCATTGCAGGTGGGATCAGTGTTCCAGCGTAACTGCAAGCAAACATGCATGCAAACAAAACTACAGTAAGCAGGGCTGCATGTAGTCCATTGTACAACAAACAAGCTGTACCACTTCCAGTAGGTCACAGTGCAAATATGCAGGCACTCTACACATGTACATGGAAATACACAGGTCAGATGGCCAGGGTCCAGTCTCAGCGCACACAAGTGTACAGACCATGTACCGTCAGGATGTACAATAGCCGGATGGAAATCCAGGTGCTCATACCTGCAGTAATACACATGTCAAATAACAGACACTGAGCCTTCACTCAGTGGTTCCATACTTAGTAGGATGTATGCTACCTGTCCTGCCACGACAGTATCCCTGACATTTATGGGGACTCTCCCTCCTGTGAAAGTTAGATTTGTGTGTTGGGGCTGTCTAGCATGGTATGAGATGTGAGCTTGCAGTGCTAGGGTGCTCCTGTGTGTCCTGTACCAGTCGTGTAGTACTGCACACATATCAACATCCTCAAACATCCGCATTGCAGAGTCCAGTGTGGGCAACATGACACTTGCATTTTACATGTCCATCATTGCGTATCAATACTTTCATTACCTTATCCCCTGTGCTACCTATGTATGTGGCCTTCTGTTGACATCCTTACCACCAGTATGCAAACATGTGCAGATGATACACTATGGTACTTACCATGGGTGTAGAAAACAGCACAAGACAATCATACCCTTACTGCATCAGGCATGCTGGGATATACCCACAATTATATCAGCACGCAGTACTGTTAACAACATGATACTATTACTACACGCCTATGTAGTCACCCTGTGCATCAGCAACATGTTATCCTGTACCTGCACTGATGTTACAGATTGCAGGAGGTGACACAGTTTCATCATATGCACAGGGTGTGAACTTGGTATGCCTGAGTCTGACACTGATACCACCAATTGACATGTATGTGTATGTGTGTTGGTGAGGGACAGCAGTACAAGGTGGGGCAATGTTGATGCAGTGTGTGCATGTATGCGGTAGCCCTAGGAATTGTCAATTCACATGTGTGTATGGATGCACACAGTTCCACCTCATGGCTGCCATATACCAGTGTTTGCAGACAGCCACAGACTGTACCTGCCAGGTCATACAGATCAGTGTCTCTGGCCACGGACACTGTACCTGTGCCTTGAAGGAGTGCTACGGACCGTATCCAGTACCAATCCAGACTGGGTACTGTCATCAGAAGCAGGTGTTCATTGACTGGACACAGATCCCTGTTGGGCCTGTCCAGAGCCACGTGCATGTGGTCTCCTGGGGTGGTCTGATGACAGCACAGACCCAGCATTGCTGGGGCTGCTGCTGGCACTATGGGGGCGGCCGCAGCCCTGTTGTCGTCCGCGACGACTGCCAGCTGCTGCTGTTGCTGGCATACACCCACGCCAACACCTCAACCATCCACCATTGCCCTGGCTCATGGACATGTAGTTGTGGAACTGATATAATGTGTCCCCACAACGTCTGTCTATGACATCGGTGAAATTACGGATGGCAGCCACAATGTCACGCATACTGTCAGTCATGGCTGTGTGACATGCTGTCAGCTCCCTCAGACCCTGTCTGGTGTACCGTTCCATATGTGACTGTGCCTGCATGACAGCCCGAAACATAGCTGAGGTTGTAAGACCTCTGTGGGCATGTTTGACAGGGGCAGTACGCCCACGGATGCTCCCACGAGAACCCCTGGACATCTGTCTGTGTGGTACCATCTCAGGGCCATGCTCATGGCTGCTGTGTGGGGAAGCATGTGCCACAGATACCACATTACCTTGGTCAATGCCCACTGTATCCTGTCCATCACCTAGGGACATTGGTGACAAAGGGTGTATTGGCAGGATGACTGTGCGCATTGATGGGGTTGATAGCTGTGTACTGTCAATTGGCTGACCAATGACAGACCCTGGCATACCTTCCTGTGCCATTACACAGGTGTCATCATTATCAGTACCCATGGCACCTGATTCAGGTTCCCTGCTACATGACACCAGAGCAGCACCAGAACCTGTGGGAGGGAAACAGGAAACACAGTTTACAATGTCTGCACAATGTTACCAGTGATGCACACATGCACACATGGACAGGTGCACACATGCACAGGTGCACAGGTGCACACATGCACAGGTGCACACATGCACACATGCACAGATGCACAGGTGCACACATGCACACATGCACACATGCACACATGCACAGGTGCACACATGCACACATGCACACGTGCACACCTGAACACAGTTGCACACTTGCACACAGTTGCACAGTTGCACACTACTCAGTATGTGAGATATCAACACACAGACACAGACACACCTGCATACATACACAGAGCACTACTAAGTGAGCCTAATATTACTATTACTAATAAGACTATTAAAGGTATTGTTAATACACACTCACCAGCATGGATAGGCTGCATTGCTGTTACACCAGAGGGACCTGCAGAAGTGAGGAAATTAATGTCAGTGGGCACAACTGTGCCATTGTTACTGAGTATGATACAGGTCAGTAGTACAACAGTTGCCTTTTACAGGTCAGCTACTTATATTGAGAATATCACACTTGCACATTAAATACTATGATGACAGCTATAAACCAAGGACACACCTCACACATGCATTAACTACCAGTGTACACAACAGTCAACTATCCATATGGCATATTACCTGCACGCTTGTAGTCTTGGTGCTGTGTGGCTCCAGCCTCCATCATAATGCAGGTCTGCTGCTGTTGTTGTTGTTGGTGGGCAGGAGCCACAACACTTATGAGTAGTCCCTCCAGTCTGGTGAGTGGGGGATGTGTAGCCACCCCACCACTTGTGGCAACCTGTTGCCTGTGGATATCCGACGCATGCTGATGGACATTTCTGATTAAATCACTGCAGTGATGTCGTACCTGCTCATATGTCCTATTATGCGTGCCTATGTCATTTACCTGATGGACCAGGTCTTGCCACAGTGCAGCCCTCTCCTGCTGATTCTGGCTGGTGCGGGAAAAGGGTATTGCATAATCCCACACCAGGCTCTGGTGTATTTCCTCATCCTAAGCTGCAGAGTACGCTGGATTGCGCTGGTGAGCCATGGTCCTGAAAAAGGAAATAACATGATACCAGCAAAATATGTCAGCAGAATTTGGCACACATACTACATATGCTACTCGATTGTTGTGATACAACATATCTCACATATATAGCATCTGTCTATTGGTGGATACACATGTAAATGGCCAGGTATCAGTGCTCAGCCAACAACTGTGCAACAGTACCTGGCACACTCCATATGACATACTACCAAACCCCAGCAGTCAGAACACTGATTCAGGTCCAAAGCACATCCTCACTCTGGGGGTTTGTATCGAGGTACTGTATGGGGTACATCATCAACTACTGTGATCTGACCACAAACTAATTGCCCTGGATATACATATCCCACCTCCACCGCCAGCACAAACGACTACAGTGAATAACATTTCAAATGCAAATTTTACACTTCATAACACTGAGATGGTATCCTTTAAGCCCACTGGGCCAGTGGAAGCCACAACCCACAATGCTGACTCCTTCACAAATTCTTTCTACGAACATCTCCGAGAATGCATGGATCATGCAATCCCATATAAGACCAAGACACTCTCCAAAAAGGGAAAGCATCCTGTCTGGTGGACCCCAGCCATAGACAGATTGTATAACAAAAGATGGGAGCTACTGCAAGACAGAGCATAATTCCATAAAGGGAAAGCATGTCTGATCAGCACTAGTAAAGAGCTATTTTCTCTCATACAAACATCCATGGGCAACTTTGAGAGGGAAATCACTGGGGACACTACAGATAACCACAAGGCCTTTTTCAGTTATGTTAGAAACCTGGTCAGAAACCCTCCAATATGCTCATAGTTAGTACACAACAACAAATAATTCACTGAACCCACAGATATTGGCAACATTGTGGCAGACAGGTTCAGTGCAAGTTTCCCCCCTCCCTCTCCCCCAAACTAAGACATACTTATCCCAGCTGAATGTAACCTCCCTGTCATCACAGATGTCCAGGTGAGAGCCGCCCTCAGAAAAGCAGAAAACACAGCATCGATGGGACCTGATGGTATCCCCGGTTGCATGCTACATGAAGTCCAAGAGGAGCTAAACACACATATAGAAGTGCTATGTAACACTAGCCTGACTACAGGATATGTACCTGTACACTGGCGTACAGCAGCAGTGGTTCCACTCCACGAAGGAGGCACCTCTACATACCAATACAATACAACACAATACAATACATTACAATACAATACAATACAATATGCTATTGCCCCTGGGACTGCAGCAGCATACTGTTCTGCTACCCTGACCATTTTGACACATGTGATGTGATGATACCTGCTCCTGTCAAACAGTTACACAGGGTGAATCATATGGCATATTACCTATCTGACTAACATTCAGCAGGGGTATGTGTGACATGTACTCATGGGGAGTCTTGCTTCTTAACGCTGTGTGGTTTATTGCAGGGTATGTCTTCTCTGTGGGTAGGAACCTGTACCTCCACCATGTGCTCTCTACTGTGGTGTCAAGGACGACACACAGCAGTCATTTAGGTTGTGGATGGTGTGAGGTGTTACTATGGTTGTTGGACATCTGTCATGGGTGTGACTTAAGTATGTAAATCCAGGAGTGGTAACCTCTATGTGGGTAGTATGTGTGTACTCTGTGGTGTTGTCAGTCTCTGTACATTGGTAATGTGTTTGAGTGCATTGTCACAGTGTTGTACATGTCACTGTGTCCTTCTCCATATCTGTAGCTGTCATGTGAGGTACATACCGTGGCAGCCATTGTGTGGTGTGGAGGGGTACACTGACCTACATGTCCATAGCTGACACACCATGTCTGCTGACACATACCATGTGCAGGTTTTCCAGGAATAGTGTGCCACTGTGACTATCATTGGGGGGACTATTGTACACATTTATGACCCTGTTCACCCCTGACATATGCAGTGGTGGGCAGCCAATCACATATCTGGTGGTTACTGGTGTAGGTGATTTGAAATGGGGTATGATACTCCAGTTTTGACACTGGTGTTCACTCCATGCCTTTGTCACCAGGCACCTGTTGCAATACATCTGTACACATGTGCCTCACTCAGAATATATATACATCTCTCTCTCTCTCTATATGTATATATATATATATGTCTGTATACATATACACATATATATATCGATGTACATATATTGCAATAGATATAGAGAGAGGGGGGTGTGACAGAGAGGGGGTGAGAGTGACAGAGGGGGTGGGACAGGGGGAGCGTGAGATCATCATATACAGTCATATCTGTAGATAGTCAGAGCTGTCTGTCTATGTATATGTATCTACATATATCTATATCTGTATGTGTGTATTACATATATATGTTTCTACATATTCTAGCTATCTACATCTGTCTATGTATTCCTACATCCCTCTCTATGTATGTATACATATATGCATATTATATATATATATATATATATATATATATATATATATATATATATATATATATATACATACATATATTGACATACATACGTATCCATATGATAGGTATATCAACATGTTTGTTTACAAAACTGTATACACACACTAACATACTGCTAAACATACAGAACTGTGAAACCTACTTTGTACATTGCACTACAACCTACATTCAACCTATATTGATATGTGCACATAGATGCCCTCACATACATATGTATGTACAGCCTTCACTGATAGTTGCTGTATGTCCCCTGCCCTATGCACATCTTCATATACATATGGATACAGACCAATGACACATATGGAGGGTTCACAGTATCTAGACTTTTAAAGTATTACTTTACATTACCTGTGTTTGTCACAGCTGCTTGTGTTGCCGTTTGGTTTGGTGTCCTGCTGCTGCTCCAGTTGGCAGAGGTCAGCTTTCGAGTGGGTTTTGATGAGTGCTTATGTTTGTGTATGTTTTTCTCTCTCTCTCTCTCTCTCTCTCTCTCTCTCTCTCCACCTACCTCCAGAGGGTGCAATGAAAGTATTGCATGTGTGGACTGGAAGTACATCATGCTTTTGTAGGTATCTGCATATGTCCATGTGATGGCCTCTGCACCAATTGTTAGCCAGCATTTGTTAATTGCATGCAGCCAGTTGTGTACTGATTGCAGTTCTCACTGTGATTCCAGGACAGTGCTATACAAAGGTATGTGAGATAGGCGTAGCCCTTACAGAGTTTAAGGGCAGGTACCATGCTGGTATGCTGTGGACACTGTTCTGTGAGTGTAAAGGTTAGTATCTCTCTCATATTTCTAGCTGTGTTGTAGATTAACATTTCTCCATTCATTTCTCAAGTTTCCTGTACTAAGTGTGTATGTACACTGACACCTAAGACTACTACTACTACTGTTAATGTGGGTGTGTGTGCTTTCCTGTGGGACATGTGGTGTGACTGGTATATAGCAGTGGCTCTTGCACTTTGTTGCTATGGCTTCAATATTTGCCATTTACATTCACTACTTGTATGCCTGCTAGGTGTCTTGACTGTAAGTGTGTTGCTGTGACTTTCCTATTTTCCATGTACATTCACACCTTGGAATGCTTGCTATATCTTCTAGATTGTTAATGCATGCAGTGTGGTCTGGCCATGGTGTGGGCCTTGACATCTATTAGGGTATTTGAGTATGCTGCTGAGCAGGCCCCAGAGACTCTCAGGTGCATCTTTTATCTGCCTCATGGAATGGTACATATCAGTGGGGTACACCCATTAAATTGCCTGGTATTCTGCAGTTGTGACTGTGGGTTAGCATGAGCATATGTATTACTACACTATTTCCGACGTGCAAGTGGTGCATACTTTCAGTACTTCATAGTTACCATTGCATGTGTTGTAACACCTTTCTGCCTACTGTTTGTGCATTTCACAAGGAGTCTGTGGGTCATCCCTGTAACTCAGTCACTGTTGCTATGTCTAGGCTCTTAACTATTCAAATATGGCAGTGTCAGACCTCTCAAGTGTACAGATATTTGCATGATGTCCACATTTTTGCCTCATATTTTGGTCCGTATCTCATAAACAGCTTTTTCTGGCAAATCACTCTGGGCTCAAGTCAGACTATAGTGACAAACATTTCAGTTTCAGACTTCATACCCTTCCAAACATCCAACATAATGCAAAACCTGTTACTCTCTCAACTGACTAAGTTTGTTGGAGCAATATTTGGAATGTGTCCCTGTTTTTGGGCCTTTGCTCCACAATTTTTATTACTTAGTCCGGATGTGTTGCTGTAAGAGGTTGTGGGGTATGGGCAATGATTATCCTGCTGTGAGTATGTGTGTGGCTTGCAAGGTGCTACAGTGACATTATTACCTACTAGCTACCAACTAGCATGGCTGTTTCTGTTCACACACTGCTATTATAGAAATCCACTACATTTGACAGTAAATATACATGACATGCTTTGTGTACTACACATCCTATATTCCATTTACATTCATTCCTACTATTACATGATATATTTATTGTAGCACAATGTTCTTGTATAACAGTCATGGCTTAGTGGTAAGTCATGCAGACTACTGTTTCCAAGGTCCTTGGTTCAGGACTGACAGTGGGATTTTATTTTGCTTTTGAGCAGACTACAGGCCTTGTCATTCAGAGTGACTAAGGCACTTTTAAGCAGTTGTAACCGGGTTAGTGCTGGTTTGCGCGGAGCTCACTCATGTGCACTGGCGCTTAGCTCCGTGCACATCTGCTTACAACTGCTTAAAAGTGCTTACTCTTGCGCACACCCGCACTAATTTCTTTGAAAGAAATGAAAATGGGGAGACAGGAAAGTGGAGAAAAAGGGGTCACAAAGAGGGCAAGACAGTAGGGAAACAAGCTCTGGTTTTGCAGGAGTGATGTAGGTAAGGCCCATAGCTGCCCGTTTCTTCATCAGCAACAGCTATGCATATGTTTGTAATTTGGTGTGACATTTGAAACCTTCCACCCCTGAGAGAGGTGTAAGGACAACAATAATACTTGTTGTACAGCCAATTATAATTGATAGTTTCCATGTCCAGCAGACATGTGTGCGAAATGGGCAGCTATGTATGGGGTGTAATTTTTATGTGGGTACAGAGTGCCCTTTTTTTTTTTTCAGGTGAGAGTGGTATGTCAGGTACAAGAAGTCAGTATAGCTGGGGAGGTAGGTTGGGTAGGTTAACAGACAAGACAAACAAGATGCATACAGGGGCAGTGTATGACACATGTGGGGGTTTGCACAATTGACGGGGACGGATGTTTGGATATCTAGAGCCCATGAGCCCACAGATGGCAACAGTGGTACTGATATCCCCACCCATGGGCAGTTGCCACTGTGCCTTCACTGCCTAGGACGGGGCTGTGCTGGGGGCTGTGTAGGCCTGGCAGCAGGCACGCCCGTTAGTTGTGCCACCCGTGGCTCAAGCTGGCGTAGGGGCCCAAGAACAGCTTCCTGGATCTCCCTACGCACCACAGTCCGGACATTATGGAGAGTGAGTGGATGTTCTCCTCCGGCCACACTTGCAGAGGGGGGATGAGCCCCATCCCCTGCAGCACTTCCACCCACAGGTGGCACAGGGCCACCGAATGAGGGTCCGGCCTGGGCACTACTGCCAGGTGCACTCGCCAGCTGAGGAGGGAGAGGTGGGTCCACAGGAACCCGCCTTCCCTGTCGTCCTATGTTTTGTATTATGTCATGACAGTTTGGGTTAGTAACGTACAATACCATTCACAATTAGTTGTAACAGCATGCATTAGTATTCCCATTAACCAAACACCCAGATATTCAAACCATTGAACAGCAAGCATAACACATGCATATTTTGAACAGCAATACACAGTCCAACAACATGCAGGGTTGATTGATGGCAACAGGCTATCAGGTTTGGATGTATGAACAAGGCAGATGCATCAACGTACATGCAAATATGTATGAACCAACAGGACAAATGTCCAGGGGTGTTAATTGTGATTGCACATACCAATTTCACGTGGAATGGATTATATGTGGTTATAGGGTAGGGTGAAGAAAATTTAATTAACAACTTCAAATACCAATACATATGCTGTACATTTCTAATAGCTGCAGATATATACACACTACAGTTCTGCCTACAGTTTCCTGTGTGATAACTACTTCAAGTTGGTGATAGGAATGTTACTGCTACATCAATATACATTTTCATTTTTATTCATACACATTCATATCTGGCTCTGTTCAGCTACATCATCCTGCTACATTTGCTTGATACAGCTATAGACAACTGTGGATGTTTGGTATTTCAGACAACCATATTATCTGCATATTGCAGACTGAGAGCAACATATCCAGATTTTGGGATACACATTCCAGCTGCAGTACCATTTTCAGCACATGTTAGTGTTTGGTTCTGCCTGTCACATTCATTTCATTCTGTACTGACTGCAGTATACTTTATTCAGGAGTTAGTACTACTTTATTGGTGGATTCATAACTCTTTCTCACACTCTCTCACTTGTTTTATTTTTACAATTCAGGATGGTACTTAATTCTAGGCTTTGTTGACTTGTTTTACCTGTAGCTCTAACAATCCTTTCCAACAATCTCACTTCTGTCATGTTTCTGTATTTCAACAGGGATATATTTCACACGTTTTTTACTCAGCTTCTGCAGCTGTACTTTTCAGCCTGCTGCAGGTTATGTACTATTATATTACAGGTGGGACATCTTTATTTCAGACTTGTTTCATTTTTATGTTTGGATTATAGGCTGCATCACACTTTTGTAATCAAGCAATACTTGCAAACCCTCTTACACTGTTACTTGCACATTTTATTAATTAGTGACTACACTGTACTCTTTTGCTAACTGTCATACTTATATATTTATTTACAGTTACAGTGAGAGAATTACTGACCTGCCTGGTGGTGCAACCGTGCCAGCCTATCGCCATAGGCTCTACGGTTCACAGAATGGACACCTGCAGTTGTAATATACATAAAGTAATATTGGAATACACATCTACATAATATCCGCTAGGTTAATTTCTTACATAAATAATTACATGTAACTTAGTAGTGGGGCGTTGGGAATTTGCAGGGCCTCCTGGATCCAACGGTTCAGTTGGTCCTGTTTCCATCTCTTCAGGTCCGCATGGTGGTGATGGACCTGCTCAGCAGTCCTTGGTATCCCTGTGGCACTGGTGAGATCATGAGCCAACCAGTCCCACGCCTCAGCCCTATATGCTCCCCACAGGAACTGGCCCTGCATGAGTTGGGCCTCATGATTGTGGACAAGGAGCCAAGCCATATATTTGGACTCTTCAATGCCCCACCTCTGTACTCAAAAGCAACTACCCTCACCTACACCTGACGTTCTGGCTGCAAGTCGGTTCTACAATCGGTTATGCTGTGTATTCCCGCCTATGGGGCTTATATATGCCAGCCAATTTGGAATTGTATCAGCTTCACAAAACCTGCTTTGTCATGCTCCTCTTTCTATTCATTCCTATATATATGCTATTACTGCATTTCTAAGTGCAACTGTCATGGCTTAGTGGTTCAGTACCTTGACTATGGTGCATGGTATCCTGGGTTTGAACCTGGCCACTTCTTTTTATATTTTATGACTGTCTACACAGGCTAGGAGGTGTGTCTGTGTAAAGGCAGATTTGTTACAGCTTGCTCAACGTTGCCCGTTGGTTAGCTTGTTGGCGCGCCGCGCAGCCCCGCGCAAATGGGGTACGCTGGTTTACGCGTCATTTGGCTGTCAGGACGCATATTATGCTCAGCTCATCTATGGGCACACAGTTTCAGCGTGTTAAACCACTGCTCACCTACGGGCACTCATTTTGCACCTGTTAAACCACTGCTCACCTACGGGCAGATGTACTCAACTTGTTAGACTGTAGCTCAGCTATAGGCACATCTGACATTTTTTTTTTATTATCTCACATTTCTTCAGTATATATGGCCCATCTCATTACATTTTACATAAAATATAATTTTATATGTGTACATATATGTCAGGGACTTGTTTCGTGCTTATTTCACTAAAAATAAAAATTGATGTTGGGGGGGCTTGAACCATGACTGCCTGCTCTTCAGCCAACGTCTCTACCACTACACTATTGCTTCTTGGCTTACTTTGCATATTTAGTTCTTATATGCTTTTCCACTGACTGCTAACTGTAGCTAAGCTACGGGCACGCTCGCGCAAATGAGCGCACTCACAGGCAAACATCTTTACAATTTAAAAAAAAATTATAAGATGTTCATTTGTACATTTTATGTTCATAGTCTGTGGGGGCATGTGTTGTGTTGTGTTTATTCACTTTTACACGGGCTCTGTTGTGGGGGTTTACTTTTGGGACTTTTACTCTTCTGGGGGCGTGTCCGTTTGCAGGGCTCGGCCTACGGACACACCCCCTACTGTCTTCCACAGACTGTGTTAGCCTTAGGTGTGATTCAGCATGCCCTCATGCATATGCATGACATGCTGACGTCACACCTAAGGCTAACACAGCCTTGTAACTCTTACACGGATGCTTTGTGAATCCTGCCCATTATTATGCACATTTCTAACATCCCTTTTCTGAGAAGACTTAAAGGAGTGCATGAGTACAGTGACTCTGAAGTGAAAGCAGAGCTATTTAGACTATCTAGTATTCTGAAGAACCCCCAATAAAAACAAAATGTGTCTGTACATAGAAGAGTCTAGCTTGTTGGCATGACTACATTATTAAAAATCCTGTATGCCTGTATGTTATTGAGCATTCATGAACCAGAGTGCAGAAATATGTTTTCCCATGGGAAATGCATAGAGTTTGCCTTTAAAAAGAGAATATTGCACATGTTTTTGTGCCTATGTTTTTGTGTCTGTGTTACTCCAAGCTTTTTTGGGGTGGTATTAATTGATTTTTTGTTCTGAGAGGTCCAGAAGGGGGGTTCATTATCCCCAGGTCTGTTCACAGGTATGACCAAAGAGCTAGCATAGGAAGTCAAACACAATTTAACAATGGATGAAAAAAAGGAGGGGATAACATTTTCATCTGGTGTTTTATTTATATGACTGCATGATAATGCGAGAGGATGCAGTGGCTGCTGCAATGTGAACTATACGAGAGACATACAGCTAGTTTAAGGAAGTGGCTGGACAGCAAAAAAGACCATGGTAGCAAGATTAGGAAAAGGGAAGAGTTAAAGAGGAATAGATGGGATAAAAGAGGAAGAGTTCCCAAGTACATAGGACTCTAGTTTGGGAACATAGAGAGGCAATAAGAAAAATGTAGAGGGAGTTGTATAAATGGTAAGGGATACTATCCAGAGGGATTGGAGAGGACTCATAAATTCCATAGGAGAAATGAATCCAGCATGGATGGTATTACAGTAAACCTTTATTTACTCTGCAAGACTTAAATAAACCCTAGAGAGAAAAGGCTACACCACATGGAAAGCAGCACAGAAGATTGGATGAAAAGGCAAAGGGAAAATAGTAAGAAAGGCATAAAATGGTGCCTGTGGGGTCCCACATATGCCAACATATGCAGTGACATGTAACTTCATTCACTGAATAGAAATAAAAGTGAAGGAGATTAAGCAAAAGACAGCATAGGAGAGGAAGTGGAGAAACTTACTAAAGGGTGTGAAAGAAGCAGCACTAAAAACATATGGGGAATAGAAGAGTGGTGGCATAGAAAGGGAAGAAAAATGAATAAATCTACTGAATAACTGGAATAGCTAAAGAGGAAATTTGATATGCAGAGGAAAGGATGTTGGGGAATGATTTAAAACAATGGAAGAGTTAATACAGAAACACAAAATGCCAGAGGCCCATTAATGAAACTACTTGGTGCAAAAGTAGACCTGTAAAAAAGAATACAGAGAAAGACTCAGAATACTGTTTATATGATATATAATCCCCATGAAATTAATAAAAGGAAGGAAGAAAGGAGGTTAGCAGATGCTGGAGGCATCAGGATGGCAAAGTAGGAATGATACACATGTTCTGGGAATGTGGGTAGGCACAATAAGTCTTATAGCAGGCACTGAAGATTTTGGAAGACCTATACACACAGATACAAGGTACAGGACTTGATTCTGACCTCTAGTTATTAGCTAGGCTAGCAAAAGTCTGCAGACTGATAGCCTATTATTAACTACGAACCTATATTTCAAAATGAAGCTAAGCATACTTGAAAATTCTCTATATGGGACATAAAGAAATGGATAGCATCTGGAAAGAAAGAGAAATGAAAATTATCAGACCACTGAGTACCAAAGTTAAAACCATCAACATTTAATGCTGGGAGGGTACAAAAACAATGATGGAGTATGAATTCCCCAATATATTCTTAGACATGGAGAGAAGGTGGCAGCGAGGACTAGAATGAGAACAGGAGAGGAGGAAAAATGAAAAAAAAAGCAATGGAAATGGATATTAGAATACTACAAGAGTAAAAATCATATGAGGGGAAACAGCGGGTGAACCAAAGGGAAAACAAGGGGTGGAGAGAATAAGGATAGGGTAGAAAATTAAGTAGCCAACCCCGATAAGATATGTTGCACCATAAGTAAGGATTGCGAATGGATGTAATATGCTGTATGTAGTTAAAAACTGCGGTGGTGGTGCTGCGGTAGCCTTACAGTAAGACATTGTCCTGTTTGAGTCTCAGATAAAGCGTCTTCTGTGTGGGGACTTGCGTGAATGGGCGTACCTTCGTTGAAGGTTGTGCGTTAGGGCTGGCAACTCGGTACGTAAAAATCTACTGCCAATCATTAGCGGACTGGAGTTTCGCTGTGGCGACCCCTAACCGGGGAAAGCCGAAAGATACGACATGCTGTAAGTAGTTAATAAAGTTTAAAAACGAACTCAAGAACATAAAATACCATGTTTATGATCAGCATATTTTGCATTCATAAATTGTTAGTGAGAAGAATTTGGAAAAAGACAATATTGGAAAAGACTAATCTCAACATTGACCCTTGTAGAATTCCAGCCTTGATAGATGCCCAGAATAAAATATAATTACTAATTTTAACTCTTTAACATCTACATGTCAACCAAGTGGAATCCCATTTAATGACTAAGGGATTCACAGAAATGTTAATGATAGAGTCTGATATCATGTGATGAGGACTGGTATTGGAAGATTTAGAGAAATCAAGAAATACCACCCCATTCTAATAATATGAATCCATGCTGATATAAATCAACTAGTGGACAGATTTAACCATCATTCTCTATTGGACAGCAGAAGCATGTTTTAAAACGCATTCCTGTAACAGGTGTCAATCTAATGGGATGATAGTTTGCAACCTTGTTCATAGTTCATACTTTATGGATTTCAAATCCAGTAAGTAACACACAACTGAACAACATGGTTAGGGGATTAAAAGTAATGGATGTCAATATTTCTTGCTTAAAGAAATCTGAGATCTAGTCAGGTGTCAAATTGCAATCTCTCTTAATTTTGTTCCAAGATACGACACCTTATCTGTTGTTACTGAAATTATTCCCCTAGGATCAGGACCATAAATTCATGCCTTACACATAGAATGGCAAATAATTGCCAATTGGGAATTATGTAGATTTGCACGGTCAACTCCTGCAAAAATTGGCATGCCATTATTAGAAATCAGCATAACTGACCAAGGCTTAGCTTTTTTTGCTGTTGTTTATCTAAGAGAAAATCTTTTCACAGTCGCTATGGTTAGCTATTTTTGTTTCATAGTTTATCTTGGTATATTTTAGTGTTATCTTAAGAAGTTCACTTGCCTTGTTGTAAGCTATTTTTGCAGTACATGTATTGAAAGTCTTATATGTGCAAGACATTTTCCTTTTGGTGCTAAGCAGCTTTGTAAGGGATTTGTACAATCATGGGTGGGGGGCAGGATATTTAAAGCCAGAGACAGTCATTTAAAACTCCTGGACAGTTTTTTTTTTCTTTTTGCAAATAAAATGTAAGCAGTGATGCAATTTATTCATTAAAGGACTTTCAGTTTATCTTATCAAGATTCATTTTGTGTCATGCGCCTCCACCTCTTTCCTTTATATTTAATATGTGTTTTGATATAGCTGTGTTGTACCCAATTGTAAAGTGAAAGGTTTAGTGGTCAGAATTATCTATTGAACCTAGACTCATGATATTACATATTTTGTTTAGAATGTTAGTAATTTTTGTCAGCTAGACATTATCTTGCTGACAAGAAAGAATGTATACATATTACAACCCCTACCCACCTATAACCCTTAAACATTCATTCAGATATAAACAATTCCTAAATTCTAAGATTCAGCAATCACAATAAAAGAATATTTGTGACTAGCAAAAAGATCAAACAGTTCTTGTACGTTTTAAGCAGGCTGCAAAAAAGCAACGTCTTTTGGCTTTTCCCGGTTAGCAGTCACCACAGTGGCTCACCTGTCTGCAGATTGACTGGCAGTGATGTTTTTTACGGTGTCGAATTGCCAGCCCGGTGCCCAACCTTCACAGAAGGCACACACATACACTCACAAACCTACCTGCATGTCTTTAAAACTCACATGACCACAGGGAGGACATGCAGACTCCGCACAGAAGGAGCTCCAGCTAAGAATCGAACAGGAGAGCCTCTTACTGTGAGGCAACAATGTTAACCACTGTACCACCACAGCAATTGGCATAATAGATTTTAAGCTGTCTGGATCCTAAAAAAAGTTTTCATTATATCAGTAAATTTCATGCTCAGAATTTTGTCTTCTGAACAGATTAGATGAAAACCATTCATATTAAATACTGTTCTTTACCAAGGACTTCTTCCCATAATTATATTAAACTGACATTGTGATCAGAGCATGCACTTCTAAGCCATTTATTAACATAGCCTTAGTAAACTTGTAAAATTTGAGAAGTTGTAATCTTACTCAAATGTAAACTCACATTATTAATTTGACATAAAGCAAAAATATCCTTCACTGTTTTATACTGATGAAACAAAGGTGTCACTCCGAGATAATTTACACAAGCATGCACTATGAAGATAAGAGAAAGAAGTTAATTGTAAAAGAAAGCTTGTAGTGCAATTAATACAGAAACCTTAAGATGTTTTGGTCTGGCACTTAACTCACAATGAGCTTGACAATCAGTAAACATAACACCTGCTGCTCATCTTTCAGGTCAATCTGTTGCAAAAAAAAAAAAAAAAGTTCTCAAAATTTCTTTGGAGCCATTTTGTATGAAATCTCCCTGAATGCAGAACTACTCAGCATGATCAATGACATCTTTCTCTCAAACAATAGCCTTTCAGAACAAAACTGGTGTTTAGGCTTCCATCCAAAGATGTGAGAAAAAGCTCTCCATAAATGGATAGACTGTTATATAAAGTCACACAGATGCTGGCAACATAGGTTTCAAATCCTAGTACTTGGCTTATTATGGGTTGCATATTACCACATTTATAAAGACATACAATTGTTATTATAGGTTTATAGGTTCATAGGTAGGTACTAGGCTATTGGCCCAAGGGCCTATGTAAGCCTAGTCAACAAGGCTCCCTGGCTTACGCCACCCAAGAAAGTTATTTTCCTGTGCCATTAGTATCTGATAATGACATTATCCAAGTTTTCTCAAGTCCCATAATAAAAGCATCAGGGATCTTTATGCACTTCCAGCTCAGATGCTATTTACTCATATACTACATTTTTTTTCTGAGACATAACACGGCTCTTCATCTAACCGATGTTCAGACATTCCTCTCATTACAATAATAAATCACACTGTAACTTCTTTATTCAAAGTTACCTTTACTAGTGCCATAATACAGTGAAGTCTGAGGGGGCTGACCCCTGAGGTCAGATGGGAATCCACAGCTTCATTTTCCATTTGTAAGTGATTTATTAAGTGGATTCCTACAAGGACTATGCTTACTTTTTACTGATGAGCATTATTAAGGAACCATAATGGTACCTTCCCCAGTTCAACAAGCATGGTCAGTCCAATATACTATAATTTTTGTTTCATGCCCACAGAAGGCATGCTTATTTCCACTGTGGTTAAACTTAAATATCTGAGACTCACAGTGTTGTCCCAGGTGCCACTGTGAAGAAGGCTTCCCAACAGTTAGGTGTTCTCTGCATAGCCAAGCAGCACCTTGTGAGGGTAATGAGAAGTATTACACAGCTTGAGCCCCTACCTTCTTTGGCACATAATAGGTTAGCCATGTTTAATCAGCACCAGGTATCCAACAATGTCGGTCTAGAGCTTACAGAAATAATATTGCAAGACTGAGTGCCTATACACCCTTTTTGGTCTCAGCATCTCCATACATTTTGTTGCTTTTGATGGCTCCTTCTTTCAAACAAAGAATTGTGGGTGCTGAATAGCACAATCCCTTGCCTGCAATCATATAGCCTGGCTGTTTGAATATCAGTATTCCCTTGTAAATAATATGTTACAATATTTTATATAATAACTGTCTAATGTGGCTGTATAAGATTACTGAAACAGATCTATGTACTTCTTAATATATACTGTTAATCTTTACTTTGTATAATTTACTATTATTGTTGTCTAATGTAGCATTTATTGATGGAACTTTTATCACTAGATATCTAGTATTGTCTCAGAATGAGCCACTGTAAGCCCAGTGTACAGAACAGTACTGTGAAAAAAGATATGCAGGCTATACTACGTAACATCAGTGAGTTATCTGTAAAGATAAATAAATTAGAAAGCAAAATGGACAATTTTAAAGAGGCAAGCAAAAAGCAAGTTGAAGTGCTGAGTGGATCTCTTTAACAACAATCATCAAAAATCTCAAGAATAGAAGAGACAATGGCTGATTTTGATGAAAGATTACTAGCAAATGTGAATAACATTGACTTTCATCTGAAACAAAACTTATTCAAAGAAAAAGTAGACAACTTAGAGAACAGATATAGAAGGAAAAAGTCCAGATTGATGGGATTCCTGAAAAAGAAAAGGGAGACAGTATGATTTGATTCCTTAATATCTGGCTGCCTAAAACTTTAAAACTGCCTGAAGCTTTTTCCTTTGGCATCAAAAGAGCACTTAGATCATTTTCTAACTCACCTTTAAAAGCAAAAAAAAAAAACACCTTTACCAAAGTCAGCCATCATACAATATTTCTCAAGTTAAGATAAGGATTTAGTCCTAAAATCTGCATGGACTAATTATCCAGTTAAAATTAAATAATATTAAAGCACAAATCTTGTTTCCAGCAAAAATAATGATTCACCTTCCACACAAGGAAAGAAGATTTTTAACACCTTGGAAGATGCAATGGACCTATACAGAAAAATACAATCCTAGAAAAAAACAGAATAAATGGATTAGAATCTATCAACTTCTTTGAAGAGAAATGCAACAAGAGATGGTTGGTTAATAAAAGTAAAAAAAAAAAAAACAGTAAAAAAGGAAGGACAAATGAAAATCATGGTTATAAATTCTTATTAATTTAAAGAAGTGCTTAAATACTTATGAACAAGAACTGAATATTACTTTTTGCAAGTTAAATCATTTATTTATTTCCCCACTTCAAATGGTTACTAGTTCCCTTTTTAAAATGTTAGAGTTTGATTCTTTTAGCTATATATAAAATTAAGGCCACTTATTTTTATTTAGAGTCTAAAAGGTTAAACTATTCATTTTATTAAAAGTTCATCCTTATTATGATAAAACTTATGTTAGGTGGAACACTTTCCAATATCTTGGCATAGTTGAGTATTGTGCTATTAAATATAATAGAAGATGCAACAAATGACACAAAAGAGGCATGTTAAGTTACATTCTGGGTTCCTAAAATTGTCTAGTAGTGTGCTACTGATAGTATACTTGACATGCAATAGCACCCAGGAAAGACATGCTATGTTATCAATAAACTTTAAAGCTTTTTACACACAGATATATATGTATATGTATATATATATATATATATATATATATATATATATATATATATATATATATATATATATGTTCCTGTTGGAGTGATATCAAATAAATAGAGCAACAGTCACACTTTTACAAGTTAAACCTGGATCACACATAACTGTCATTCTTTTAATGCAAGTGTATATGCTATGTCTCCTTTACAAATGGCAGTCTACTTTTTATTAAACGTCTCATAGAGATAGTGCTTGCTGAATCATTGAATGTTATTTCTTTGAGTGCAATGTATTTTTAGTGGTTGGGATATTTTGAGATGTTTTTTGTTGTTTTTTTTGGTGGCTTGTAGGGGTTAGGGGATTGATGCAGGGTGTGGGGGTGACTTGGCTTCACTTGGGAGAATTTTGGAGTGAATTTTAGCTGATGGACCATTCATTTTCAAACCATTATCAAGAAAAAGCAGCTTGAAACAACTTAAGGAGTTAGGAGAACTTATGTGATGCTGCAGAAGTTCTGAAAATTCTAAGAACCGTCCAGGTTACTTCTTCCTGTCTAAAAGTAAAATATAATATTTTGAATCATATGCTAAGATGTCAAAGAATACAAGTTAAATAATAAACAAATGACAGTGAATCACATGTTAAACCAATGTCAGTTATTACATACTTCTGAATGTTTGCTACTGATAGTATACTTGACATGCAATAGCACCTGGGAAAGTTATGCTATGTTATAAACAAAGTATAAAACATATAGTTTCTTACAAATATAAAATTATTATTGGAATGTTATCAAATAATTAGAGTATCATTCACACTTTTTACTAGTTAAACCTGGATCATTCATAACTGTAATTCTCTTACTGCAACTTTAGATTTGATGTCTCCTTTAAAATTGACAGTCTGCTTTATATGAAAAAGCTCATACAATTAGTGCTTACTGAATCATTAAATGTTATATTTTTAAATACAATAGTTTTTTTAGTGGTTAATATACTTTGAAATGTGTTCTATTTTATTTATTTATTTATTTTTTTTGAGGTTTGGAAATGTTTGAAGGATTGATATATGGTGTGGATGTGTATGCTGTGTTTCTAACTCCCTACACTAACTTTTAAATCCCTTGTCAGTACCTCCTCTTGTGTATCCTATCATCCTAGCTTTTATACAAATATGTCTTCAACCCTTCTACATCCAATTTCCAGGAACTCTTCTCTTACCTAAACACGTTTTTCTCACTAACCACCTTGTTTTCTCCGGGTAGTCACTTATGTCATTTATCATTGTATCATGCCATTCTATACACTCAAATGCTTTACTATTATTGCTATCCATATGTAATACTACTATTGCTGTACATATGTAATGCTATAAACCTACATTGATCTTAAACTTCAATATAACAATGTATATATATATATATATATATATATATATATATATATATATATATATATATATAAAACCTCTTATTGAAATTTTAAGATGTTACATATTTTAATGTAACCATGAATATTGACCATCATCTTTTTGTACATGTGGTGCTTTTCTCCCCGAGCCTCCGCTGAAAGTGGACATGTATCCAGTCGGACTTTCCCGGTTAACAAATGTAAAATAAAAAAATAAAATAAATGTGGCTTGGACTCACTCGTGAATGTTTTTGGGTGAATTGTGGCTGCTAAGCTGTTCATTTGCAAGCATCTTAATTAGAGTCATGAGCACTTTTCTGATGCTGCAGGCTTTCTGAAAAGTCTAAGAACTGTCCAGGTTATTTCTTCCTGTCTAAAAGTAAATAATCATAATATGCTGAATCATATGCTAAGATGTCAATGAATACAAATTAGATAACAAGCAAAAGACAGTGAATTACATTCTAAACTACTGTCAGTTACTAAATAGTTCTGAATGATTGTAGTATACCAAAAGGATAGTTTATATACTAGCTATAAAATGACATTTCTGATAAAAAATAGGATTCTATTTCTCTGTTTATTATCTCTTTTTAATGATAGCAAAATGTAATATCTCAGAACAATTTATTATGGGAAGTTTGAATCTTAAAAGGGAAGATTTATCAGATATTTGTTCAGTTACTATTAATCATAACATTTAAGGAAAAACAGGACTGATTTTAACAGTAGTACTGGATTAAAGATTATCAAGTATATAAGGATAAATATAAATGCTGTATTATACAATATTCTACACTAGAATTATAGCTAAAATATACAACCTAGGAATATAGTAATAGTACAAAACATAGTATACAAACAGAAACAGAAAGAGATCAGAATAAGTAAATATGTATATAGTTAAAGAAGATTAATATGTCTGTAAGGATGGGAACTTGGCATAATGGTTACGGTGTTCACCTTCTAGGCACTAAGTGCAGGGTTTGCTTCCCACATAAGGGTATTTGGCTGGGTTTGGAATAGTCAACATGGACAGCTAGCTTAGTACTAATTTATGAGCCTTTGAACAACTTTACAAATAGTAAATAAAATAAAGCAAATATAAAATCATCTGACTTATAAATTAATAAATTTGACAATAACAACTGACTTCCTCCCAATAGTAGAGCAGGGAAATAATCTGAGGTACAGGAAAGGATGATTTATAGAGATATTCAGTTTGGTCAACTTATAATAAAGATTCTAAACACCTGTTTAACTTTTCTTATTCATAACAACTCACTGATGGGCTTTTTTAAGATGATGCATAATAAAAATATGAGATGCAATATGAATCAGAAGCATGAGCTAAGTGTTATTAGTTTAATGGAGAGGTAGTTTGTTCGTCTTTTTCAATAAACTAGGACTATGAGAGGTAGTTTGTTCATCTTTTTCAATAAACTAGGACTATGTTATTCTGTGGTAAAATGTTTTAGGGTTATTTCAATAGATCATTTTTTTATTTCGGTTTCAAAAGTTTTGTCCATAGATGAATATTTATATAAAGTATATAATAACTTCTATACGTAAATATTATTTTATTATACATGTTTTTTCTCTGTTATATAAATGCCCAATTTGAAATGCAAATCTATTAATATTAATTGATTGAATAATCCAGTAAATAGCAGAAGTCTGCTCAAATATTTGCAACTAAATAAAGCTTAGATAGCATTTCTACAGGAAACACATTTACTTAAGAAAAATGTAAATAAACTTTTAGCAGGTTCTGGCTTTCAAGCTTTTATGGAAGAACTCACCAGTAATGCCTAAAGTAAAATATACCTATATTGATAAAAAATGTTATGTTAAGCATGGTTATAACTGAGTGGAACAGAAAACTATACACATTGGTAAGCTTGTATTGGATACCAAGGGTTGTAGTTAAAGATGCAAAAAAAAAATACTTAGACACTATAGCCTATTACATGAAAGGTGAAGTCATAATGGTTGCTGATTTTAATTGTATTTCATCAAACAAAGATTTGTCTGCAGATAGAAAGCTGAGAATCATATCTTCAGCCAATCACTTAATGCATTTTGTAAATGCAATGAATTTAAAGCTAAGGAAAACAAACTCACTTCAATTCACCCATTATTCATATAGATATTGAACACAAATAAATATTGATAAAATGTTGTCTCAGACAATCATAATATCAAGGAGGTTTCCATAGTTTCATGTCCATTATCAGACCATAATGCTAATGTTATTTTTAAGAACTAACAATTTAGTACATCACAGGAGATTACCAATATACATTATTAAAATAAAAGGATCCAAGGGTTGGTATGTTAAAGAGATCAAAAATTTCCTAGAAATAAACATGAATAGTGAAGTATCTGACATTGTTCTGTGTGATTCACTAAAGGCTTACGTAAATGAAAAAGTTACAGGCTGGTATATTAGTAACATAAGAGAATAGGACAAAGAATTGAATACACTACATGCCAAAATAGACACATTAAATATAAATCTAAACCCCAATGGCACTATCAGTCAGTTTGAACTTAAAAACTTAAATACAAAATATGTTGAAATTCTAAATCATAATGTTCAGTAAACCTGGAAAACTTTAAAATTCAGACATATTCAGTAAACCCTTTAAACTTGCATAAACTTGCTCTTAGATCAAAGAAAATGAATAAACTAAATCATTTCAAAGAAATTATAACACATATAAATAATTAAAAAAAAGAATGAAGAACAGATATTAAAGGTATTTTGAGGGCTTTAAAATACTTTATGAAAATATAAATAATAATACAAATAACCAATATAATGATGAAACAGTTGAAACTTTTCTAAGGGAAATATAAATAATAAAATAAGGAGTGAACACATAAAAAAATGATAGACCAGTCACTTTAACAGAAATAAAAGCTCAAATAAAAAAGTTAAAAAATAATCAGGTACCAGGCTTAGATGGTCTTATACCAGAACTATATAGAATACTACTGGATGATGCAGTTAAAATATTAGATAAGGTCTACAGAGAAGTAAAAACAACTGCTGAAGTCCCCCATCATGGAAATATTTGCTTATATCACTTATTTTAAAACAAGATAAGGATCCTACAAAGTGTTCATCACACAGACCCATTTCACTTTTAAATGTGTACTTTAAGATGTTCATATCCATTTTAGCTAACAAAATGAATCTACTTATACCTAAACTAATTAACAATGATCAAACTGGGTTTATTTTAAATAGACAAGTACAGAATAACAATAAATATGCATACATTAATAGACTATGCAAATTAAATTAAAAATAACTTTTTATCATTAGTCTCAATTTAGGTAAGGCTTTTGACTCAGTTAATTGGTCATACCAGTTTATTTCTCACCTAAGATAATTGACTTAACTTCTAAGTTATACAATAACTCTTGTTGTTATGTTAAATAGGTTCTTTTTTAAGATTCATTTAAAATGCAAAAGAGACAAAATAAGGCTGATCATTATCACCTTTACTTTTGCATTAGCTATACAACCCTTTGCTAATGGTATTAGATCCAATAAGAACATTAATGGCATCAAAATAAAAGATTTTGGACTAAAGATTATACTCTTTTCTGATGATATTTTACTAACAATAGGAAATGTAGAAACATCATTAGAACATATAATTAGTTCTATGTGTCAGTTTGAAGAAGTCTAGAACTTAAGATTTAATCATAATAAAACAAATACATTATTAATACAAAATTAAAAAAAATCTATGGAAAAATATTCTTACTTCAATTTGAATAGAAATAAAATGAAATATTTTTGTATATTGTTGATAAAATTTTGAGTTTACTCACAAATTGGAACAAATTCTTCTTTGCCATGGAAGAATGATTGTTTTTAAGATGATAATTCTCTCAAAAATATTGTTTATCTTACAGTCTTTAGTACTATCTCCACCAAAAAAATTATGAAGAAGATAAATAATATTCTTCTTAAATTTTTTGGCATACTAATAAATCAAGTGTTTCCTTTGATTGGCACAGAACATGTTAGGATAATGGTGGAATAGGATTCCCTGATATTCAATTGTATAATTGTATACTACTTCAACAGTTGTAAAAGTTATAGTATTGTCGATAAATTCATCTTATGATTTAAAATGGAAACAAATGTATCAATTGATATCATTAATAAATAATAAACATATAACAACCAGTCATAAACCAATAGTCCGTAATAGTATTATCTGGTTAATAAAATATTTTGCGTAAATGGAATTAGGCAGTCTTCTCCAATTCCCTATTTAAATAAAATAATTTTCTCTTTCCAAAATTTCAGAAATGCTAACCATTGTATTAAAGACTTAATATTTTCTATGTGTTTGATTGTATATACAAATAACTGCTTAGAAACTTATAACTTTAACAAAATGCTAGTATTGAAACAACAAACTAACTTAAACCCTTGGCATCAATTCTTAAATGGTACTGATATACATACTGTTGAAAATTTAAGGTCTAAATAGAATCAAGATTCTGAGAATTGGTTAATTTTATAAATACTTAGAGACCTTGTGAACACAGTGATGAATAAGATATTTAACCTTGATAAGTAATTGTTCCCCAAATTATTGGAATTCATAATAAATGTCAATAATAATGCAATGAAAAATAAATCATATTTGTCACAATTTATAAAATTCTTAAGTTAAGTCTGGCTCAAACCCCAGATATTAGACTCAGAAATACTTCCTCTGGATATCAAATATTATGAAAAGATAGACTTCATAAGAAAAGGGGAGGCTTAACATTAATATACTGTAACCACTTAAACATAATACCCCACCCAAAAATAGCTCCCACCTTCAATAATATGGAAATCCTATTAGCATCACTATTTTTCAGCAACCATTAACAAATATCTGTTGCCACCATCTATATTCCTCCAGGTCCCAATATCTAAACACTGGAAGACTTCCTATCATGGTCTAACCACTACATCTCAAATGAAATCATCATGCTTGGTGACACTAACATAAATTGGCTTAAACTAACACCAAACATCTCCAAAACCTCCATCAATCTGTTCAGATTTACACAACTTATATAAACCCAACACACACAACAATCACCCCAAATCCACCTTAGAGTGGATATTAGTATTCCACCCACAATACTACTCCAATCCCACTATACTTCCCAACACCCTAAGTGACCACTTATCAGCACTGATACACAAACTATCAACCTCCACCCAAAGCATTCATTCATACAAATATACCAGAAACCTAGCCAATTTTAGCCAGTCTCACTTTTGCAACCTATTACAAACAGGTCATTGTTCCTGTCTACTCTGCACTCATTAGACCCATTATAGAGTATAACACCCCTTTTGGAATGTACCTCACAAGACATCTGCAGCAGCTGGAAAGGCCACAGAAGTACCTCACAAAGAGGATTACTGGCCTCAAAAAGGTATATTGCCTACTCTGAGGAGATCTCTGCTTAACATATAAAGCTATGTTAAACCCAAAGCTGTTGGACATGCTACACCTTAAGAAATCTCAATCCCTCTGAGCTACATACTCTAGGGACCTAAAGCTTGTCACCACAATAAACAGGATATGCTGGAGGGATAGATTCCTGTCCCAGAGACTTCCTATACTCTGGAACAAGCTACCCAATGCCC
>NC_056727.1:266662913-266697968 GCF_019279795.1 Protopterus annectens | reverse complement strand
CAGGGAATTGTTATGGCTAGGCTTGTATAGGCCCTAGGGCTGATAGCCTAGTACCAACCTATGAACCTATGAACTCATTAGACCCATTATAGAGTATAACACCCCTTTTGGAATGTACCTCACAAGACATCTGCAGTAGCTGGAAAGGCCACAGAAGTACCTCACAAAGAGGATTACTGGCCTCAAAAAGGTATATTGCCTACTCTGAGGAGATCTCTGCCTAACATATAAAGCTATGCTAAACCCAGAGCTGTTGGACATGCTACACCTTAAGAAATCTCAATCCCTCTGAGCTACATACTCTAGGGACCTAAAGCTTGTCACCACAATAAACAGGATATGCTGGAGGGATAGATTCCTGTCCCAGAGACTTCCTATACTCTGGAACAAGCTACCCATCTATGTTAAGCAAAGTTGCTCATTAGCACTCTTCAAGAAAAATCTTGATGAGTGGATGGGAAATAGAAAATACACCCCGGGGATCACTTCTGTGGCTCTGCTCAACAGTGGCACAGGAAATTAACTTTCTTGGGTGGTGTAAGCCAGGGAACCGTATTGGCTAGGTTTACTTAGGCTCTTGGGCTGATAGCCTAGTACCTACCTATGAACCTATGAACCTATGATCTAAATGGCAACCCATTGCAATATCTTGCCTTAGATGAAGCAGTACATTTTTTTGGGTCTACTTTAAGCTCTCAAAAGCAGTAAAACCCGAATCCAAATAACGAGACATGGAAAGAGCGAACAATGAATATGTCGAATGAATTAAACTGCGAAAGGGAAAATATCGAAATCGCATAGTTGGCCCATCTGCGGTATAGCTTCGTAAGGTAAGTGTGCAATAGTTACGGACCTTAGGGTTAGGGAGGGGTTAAGGTAAGTGCATAGGTAGGTAGTGTATGTAAGGTTTTGTGTAGGTAATGTATGTAAGGTTTAGTGTAGGGTTTTGTTAAGTGTATGTGTGTGGAATACTTAGTTTGTTTGGGTATAGCTCTGTAGGGGAAGTGTGTGGTAGTTACAGACCTTAGGGTTAGGGAGGGGTTAAGGATAGTGCATAGACAGTTGTGTATGTGGGGTTAGTGTAGGGTTAGCAGTAGGATTTTGGTGCTTTAATTTAGGTTTAGAAGTAGGGATTTGGTTAGTGTATGTATGTGTTTTTTTATTGTGTTTGGGTAGGTAGTGTGTTGCTGGTGGTGGGTTGGCCAACTATGACGGTTCGAGGTTTACATTTTCACGCTTTAATACATTTGACGTTTCTGCGGTTCGTCGCATGATTTGGATTTGTGTTTTTCGTGTTTTGAGGGTATAAAGTAAACCCCATTATTTCAATACTGTCTTCCTAGATACCCTAAATTCCATAGCCCCCATAAGAAAAAAGAGAGTTAAACATAACCATGCTCATTGACTCTCTAAGTCAATCAAACAACTACTGATTAATAGAGACCGAGCATAACACACATTGAGAAAAGATAAGACCCCACCCAACAAAACTGCCTACAAAATACTTAGAAACAAAGCAAAACAGGCCATTAATCAGGACAAAAAGACTTACTTCTCTCAACAAATAAACACCCACAGTAATAATCCCAGACTTTTCTGGAAATCTGTCAACTCATTACTAAATCCTGGCAGCACCCAAAACCCTTCTCCATTTCCAAACAAAAGCCCAGCTGAAATCACTGAAATATTTAATAAAAACTTTATTGATATTATCCTTACATTAGTAAATGCAATCAATACCCCAACCGCTATTAACCTATATCCACCATACCTCAAGGCAGTATCAGCTCCACACCATCCTATAACTTCCAACTTGTAGCAACCTCTCAAATACAAACATTACTTGGCAAATTGAAATGAGGCTCCTTATCTGCTGATAATCTCCCTCCAGAATACCTCAAAATTAGTGCTAAGGCAATAGGTTTCCCAATAAATGTCCATATAAACTGATTACTTGCAGAATACACAGTCCCCCAGCTTTGAAAAAGATCAATAATCACCCCACTTCATAAAGGTGGAAACCCTCATGACCTATCTAATTTTAGACCCATTTCCATACTGTCCCTTCTATCTAAAATAATGGAAAAATGCATCCACAAGCAACTGGTTGAATATCTAACCAGCAACAACCTACTATCCCCTTCACAACATGGTTTATGACTATCCCACAGTACCATTACTGCCTTAGTCACCTTCACAAATTTCATCTAAAATGCCCTAGATAGTAACCTACTTACATCAGTCCTGTTACTGGATCTCTCAAAAGCATTCAACACAGTCTCCCACATCAAACTTATCCAGCAGCTGTAATCACTAGGATGCTCTGATGCTACCCTAACCTGGTTCACTAGTTACTTGGAAAACAGACAGCAATCCATAAAATGGCAGAATAACCTCTCTGACCTTCTCACAAATAACATAGAAGTGTTCCAGAGGTCATTCTTAGGACCCCTACTATTCACCATTTTTATAAATGACTTACATAAAGTTCTCTCTGACTGTAGTACCATACAATATGCAGATGATTCAACCATAATCTGTACCTCCAATAACTTCTCTAACCTCCAAAATTTAACACAAAAATCATTTGCATCCAGAGAACTCTGGCTAAACCAATCACAGCTATTACTTAACCCTAATAAATTGAAACTACTCATCTTTGCATCTAAACCTGTTTTCACAGACTTTACTATATTCTCCATAAGCAAAACCAAATAGAGTTAATAAATCAGGCCAAACTGCTAGGAATTACTATTGACAGCAAACTTAGTTTTGACTTGCATATTAATAATGCAATAAAAAAGACTCACTTCAAATTAGGCAAAGTTTACAGCAACAAACAATACTTAGACAATCTGAATAAAACTTTCAAAAAGTATTTTACTTCCAACTTTACTATATGGGTCTCCTATCTTCACCAATCTCTACAACTCTTTGCAACACAAACTGCAGTCCTCTTAATATAAGATTGCAAACTTCACATCAGCCCAACCAAATTGCACCCACCATTGCCAGGCTACTAGAGAACTAAACTGGCTAGAATTTGCACATTACCTACATTACATACAACTTACATTTGCCCATAAACTCAATTATAAACCTGAGTGTTGCCCTTCCCTGAAAAATATCATTGAACCTTATGTCCCATCCAGAAATCTATGCTGTAACAACAAACACCTACTTAAAGTATCAAAACCTAGTAAAAGAGCAGGTAGCTGCCTCTATTCACATTCCATAACTAAGCTGTGGAACACCCTCCCATCTTCAGTTACAGAATTAGACAACATAATCTCCTTTAAAAGAAAATTAAAACAGCATCTCACTGATAACCCCAGCTGCAGATGCAACACATATCCACAGCTTCCTTAATCTAGCAAAGCTGTTTCTCATAGCAAATATACTTATGCATATGTCATACTGTTACACCATATGAGTTATCCCTAATCTTTAGTATCCTAGTTCAAACATTTATTCAACTATCTTAAACATTTTATCTTATCTGTCACTTTCTACTTTTAATGCTATCATTAAATACATGCAGTTATAATCTACATATTCTCACAACCTAGCCACAAGATTTTAATATATCTATCATACCTTTAAGTTTAACTCTCTAATTCTTCCTTCCCACTATACTTACCTTTCCCTTTTCCTACTCCTCTCCAAAAATATTGAGCTGTATTGTTAAATATTTCTAACTGTATAATTTTCCTACATGCTAATTGTTGCAGTATTGTGTCTTTTTACAACATATGTGCTGTTTAGATAGTTTTCTTTATTATTTCACTTGCTTGATAAGTAATTGTTTCCTTACAAATTCATGTAATGATTTTCATGTAACTTGGAGCTTTTCTCCCTGGGTCTCCACTGAAAATGGGTCTCAAGCCCAGTGGACCTTCCCAGTCAACAAATGTCAATAAATAATAATGAATATTATATTCCACACATTTAAACAATTCCTATTGGAATTATTTTTCAAAAATTAATAATGAAGACTTCACTAAAGAATACACAGAAAATATTAAAATCTACAGATAAAACCACATCTTCATTATACTGGGAAATTTTCACTTGGACATTCTTACACAGAGCTTTGTTTTACTCCTAACAAAATTACAATTGTGGATGAATCAAATAGAATTAAAAGATAGAGGTTTGCTTCTGAAATAATAGCTGACTAGACGCCTATGGTATATGAATGTGAAGTCATCTCCCCTTTTTGGAAAGAAATTAATAACTTCATTCATGGTCTATTGTCAGATAGATGTAATATTTCTAAATCTTTAGTTTTATTTAATGCTCTGATTCCTGAGATAATTCCAAAAACCCGAGTGCTTCTTCTTTGATATATTTTTGTGATAGCTGGAAAAGTAATTACTAAAATTTTGAAAATTAAAGTTACTCCCTCTAGTGTTGAATTTATTAGTATGGCAACATTTTTTGCAGTAGTGAATTGCATACTATAAAGATGAAAACTGATATTACACATTCATATAAATCCTGTCTTAAACTTAAAAGACTTGCTTAAAAAATATTAATTGTGGTTGATATGTATAACACTGCTGTATTGATCAACTGTGGACCAATGCAAATAATTATTTGTTTGTTTTATTTTTGATTTGTTTATCTACTGTTTTAAAGACTAATACAAAAAAAAAGAGAAAGAAAGAAAACAAAGCTAATATGTATTACTATGATGGTTATGTGTATTAACTGGAATGGCCAAGATAATGATGCCTCCCCCTCCAAGTAGACTGGCTGGATACAAATAGCAAAGCATATTATTTTGCTACATATTTTCTCGGACAGAAGCAGGCAGCATTTCCTATTACATTTTATCTATGGTTATTTTGCATCTTAGCTACATTGTGAAGAGTAATACAGTCTGGAATGTTTAACTTTTAAGATTCTTCAATTCTCATAGTAAACTGTGAATTGGCTCAGCTAGCAGGCATATTTTAAGTCTATAGCAACTAAAAACAAGCAAACAACAAAAAATAATATAGGCTTTACAAGACAGTACTCATACTGTTGAGGAGATAAAAAATGAACTTAAAAATTAGGCATTCTGATGCATTTAGTAGGACGTTGCATGCTGCTAGTATTGCACAAACTTAAAAATCTACTTTTCTCATGCCATGCTTTCTTTTTTTTAAATAATTTTTTTATTTTCCAAATAATATAATGCTTAACAATACAATCATCAATAAACAAGTATTATAAACCTTTATATACACTACGTACAATTGACTTGAACAAAGGTGGGAAAAAAATAATAAAATATATGAAATTAGTAACAAAAATGTATAATATTCAATTAATAAAGTATAAAGTTACACAATTATTTAGAGTTCATTTTTAATGTCTGAATAAGAGTTAAAAAATATCCCACAGATTGTTGTCCATGTTTTAGTTGAAATTCTTGATTCTTTCACCTTGATTTCTAATGTCAATGTTTCTTCCATTAATCTCAAGAATTCTTCCAGAGTAGGTTCTTGTGAAGACTTTCACTTTCTAGTTATACATTTCCTTGCCACAGCTAGTATGGGCCAAAGTAGGTATAGATATTTTTTATTCATTCCATTAGTATCATTAACATTTAAGAGAACTAAAGATTTGGTTAAAATAAAGGTATCTGTGAATATAGCTTGGAGAAAAATAATAATTTCTTCACAGAATTTTTTTATATTAATACAATCAAAAAATATATGACACAAATCAGCTTTACAGTTCAAAGAACATCTCCAACAAATGGATTTATCAAGTGAATTGAATTTGGCTAGTTTATCATGTGTAATAAATGCCCTGTGAATATATTTCCATGTAAATATTTTCCATACATGTAAATTAAATGTTAAGTTAACAGAACATAAAATATTTGTTTTACTCTCAGTTGATAGATTAGTGTGACATCCTTTTGCTATGTAATTCCAATATCTTGCATTATGGTTAGTTTTATATGTTATCAATATTTTGTATAATTTTGAAATTAGATTCATCCAATTATAATTGTCGTAAATAACTTCAGATATTAGACTTATTAAACGTGGACTAGTTTTATAAGGAGAATTAATAATTTTACTATTACGATCTTTAACATATGATAATATGCTTTGTAGTATCAACCAATCTGATGATGGAATACCATATTTATTCTGAATTTGTTGAATGTCTAATATTACTTGATTCTCTATACAATGTTGGCAACAAGTGAAGTTTTCCCACTCTCATCTTGTTAAAATAGCATTATGAATTTTATTGAAGAAATTCTTTGTAAAGCTAAATAGTATTATCAAGTCTAGCCAAATTTTAATATCTGTGATAGTATATATAAATCTTCTGAATAAATTGCAAATATTATTTATATAATTTGTTTGTTGGTTTTGTTATATTATATTGAATATTAACAATCAATATGTGCCACGTCCTATTATTTTGTTCACTTAATATATAACATTTAATTATTTTATTTTCATTTAGAAAAATAATAGCGTGCAATGTTTTCCATGTTAAAGAATAATTAGGATATATCCAATTAATGATAGTTCTTAATATGGAAGCTTTTATGTATGATTCTAGATCTGGAAGTTTAATTCCACCCATTTCCCAAGATCTAATATGATGTGTATAGGCTATTCTATTTCTTTTTGGAAACCAAAGAAAGTTTAATAGAATTTTATTTATTTATTTCAAGATTTTCTTGTTAGGTACTATAGGAATAGTTTGTGCAATGTAATTAATTTGGGAAGTATTGTCATTTTTATTATTTGTAATCTGTCTTCAAATCTCAAGAACATTTTATTCCAGCTTACTATTAACATTTTTATTTTATTAATTATGTTGCTATAATTTGTGGCTAACATAGATTCCAAATTATCTCATAGTGTTATTCCTAAATGTTTTATTATGGGAACTTGTTTTCCTATCACACAATTTGTAGTTAAGGTAAATTTTCTCTTTTTATTCAAATGTATATAATTAGATTTTCCCTTGTTAAATCTAAGGCCGAAAATATGATAACATCTTTCCACTATTTCATCTAGTTTTTGTACTGATTTTTCCGAGACAGATAACGTGAGTAAAACATCATCAGCAAATAACATAATTTGAATTGAGTTGACCATATACATCTATGCCTGATATATTAGAGTTGTGGCATACTAATGAGGCAAATAATTTAAATCCTAAGGCAAACAGGATGGGAGACATCAGACATCCCTGCTTTGTACCTTTGGTTATTTCAACAGCCTTCGAGGAAAATGGCCCATATTTTACATAAGCGAAATTGTTTTTATAAATATTCTTTATTAGCGTAATAAAATTAGTAGAAAATTCAAACAATTCTAAACCCTTAAAAAGAAAATCCCAGCTCAATGAATCAAAGGCTTTTTCTATACCCATAGCTACTATTAGAGCTTCTTGGTTGTTTCTGTTTAGAAAATCTATGAGTGCTAGAATTCTTTGTATATTGTCATGTGTGCCTTTTATAAATTAATCCTGTTTGATCCTCATTTATTATGCGTGTCAATGTTTTTTTTTTAATTCTACTAACTAATATTGACATGAAGATTTTATAATCATTGTTAAGTAAAGATACTGGTCTATAAGATTTGTACTGTAAAGGTTCTTCATTGTCTTTTATAATGGGTATAATTAAGGAGTATCTCCATGAAATTGGAGTTGTGTTTTGTGCTAGAATTTCATTCAAAGTTTTGTGAAACAATGATATTAATGAAGATGGAAATATCTTATACAGTTCATGAATTATTCCATCAATTCCCAGTGTTTTGTCACTTTTACTTTCCTTGATTTTTTGAGTAATTTCTTTTAGTGATATTTGTTTTTGAATGTCTAACTTTAACTTTTCTGGTATCACCTTTGCCTTTACTAATTTCAGGTCTAAGTTTGATGTATTAATTATATGTGAAGTATCATTATAATGGTCAGAGAAATAATTTTTGAATGCATCTAATATATAATTTATATCCGAAACCTTTTTTTTTTTTTTTCCTTCCTTCATGTATAATACTTGCAATATTATTTTCAATCAAGTGTTTTTTAATCTTATTGCTAAATTATGCATATGTGTGGGTGATACTGCATAGGAACTAAGTTTTAACCTTTATACAGCTATATTAGTTTTGTGAGTTAGGATTTCATTATATCTTTTGTTTAAGTCTTCCAATGTGTTTTTATGATTATTTTGTGTGTAAGTAGATGAATTAATAGTGAGATCTGTAATTTGTCTTTGGATGTTACATAATTCTGATTCCCACTCGTTTAGCTTGTTTTTATACCATGAAATAATTTTTCCATTTAGATAGGCTTTCAAGGTATCCCAAAGATTAATTACATTTATTTCAGTAGTGTAGTGTATATCTAAAAATAATTGTACTTCTGAATCTAACCAAAGTTTAAATTGTTTTAATTTTGTAATGTAAGCTGGAATTCTTGACATAAAAAATAATTTCTTATAATCTGCATGTATTTTGAGAATTAATGAATTATGGTCTGAAAAGGGACAAGGGATTATGGAAAATGTTATTATTTTTGAATTTAGCTCTTGAGATATGAAGATTTTATCAGTTCTTGTATGTGTCCCAAATCTGTGATCTGGGTGTGAAAATAATAATGAATTGTTCTCCTTATAACTAAATGTATCAATTAAATGAAAACTTTCTTCCCATTTCTTTAGTAGCTTCCCTATAGAACTTACAAGCAAATTTCTTTTGCTTGTAGTCTCTGATTAATCCAACATACAATTAAAGTCATCTCCCAAAATCAAATTTCCTTTATATACTCTATTAGATCCATGTGTTTTCTTATTGTCCCAACCCCGATTCCTGGAAACCAATATATATTTACTAATGTCCAGAGTCTATTGTTATATTTTACTATTACTATGGCTAGGAGTCCTTCTTTATCTTTATATTTGTAAATGATTTGAGGTATAGTGACATTTTTTTCCATTAAATTAAAGTTCCCCTAGTCTTTTTCTTATATAAGATCATAGATTCATTAGGATTCCCACTAAAGGTATAATTTGTTTTGAAGTGAGTCTCTTGAAGAAATACTACTTGTACTTTATTTAATTTCATATATCTTAATAAATTAGATCTTTTCCTTGGATTGTTTAAATCGTTAGTGTTTAAGGATAAAATAGTCAAGTCCATTCTCAGTATTTAACTTTACATCATATTTGTTTTGTATTATATTTTGTAATACCATATCAAATGTAAAATGTGTAACTACTGTGTTAATAATTCTCATTGTAGTCAATATTTTAATTTTGGTCAAATAACTTAAAATAGAGTTTAGTTCAGGCCAATAAAAAAAAGAAAAAAGAAAAAATGCCAAAATTACTTGTATAACAACAAGTATATACATAGTTTTGTAAACCCTCTAATGTACATGAAGTGAAATACACTTCCAATCTGCTAGATGAGAAGAAATCTAACAGGTTGCCTACCATAACTTCCCTCATGAAAAAAGTAAGGAAAAATACTAACCCCTTTTGAGCTCCAGTACACATTTTCTCTTATCTTGGAGATTTAACAATATTAGTTATTATTTTCCCAATATAACTATTAATAATGAATAAACATAATGTATGGAAATGAGTATTGATTTGGTAATACAATTTAATTTTAGATTAGATTAGACTTCTTTTTCAGAATATAATGATCATATAATGCACTCCTTAAACATTCATAAAGTAAAATCTCATTTGTAACACAGTAAATGTTGCTTAACATTAGTTCTCTTTAGCCTGAGAGTAGTATATATACATATTAATAGTCTCCAATATTCTGATATGACCAGTATACTAATACTTATGTCAGATAAACACCCTCCTACATACTAAATATATATTATAACTGAGTGAAGTAGATTTAGAAATGTATCAATAAGTGAAGATAAATGTGGGCAAGTCTATTCAGAACACTTGAATCATACTACAAAAACTATGTAGTCCATAGAATGAACCTTTAGAGTTGTGTTCACTAGAGATGATAATGTAAATATGTTTGAGTGAACAATACATGTCATAAATCTCTACGTATCACTCACATGCTTTCAATTAAAGACAAATTAATTGATTTATTAAAATTATTTATTATTAAAAATATTATACATTTATTTATTTTATTTTATTTTCGTTTTCATTATTTTATTTTATTTTCATTTTCATTATGCTACATTTACTAAGAGTAGTTCATCCTCTGTTAAAAAAATTTAATCAATTTTTTTTTTATGTTACAATTACTACTGTTTATATTTGTTTCTGTAAATCCTCTGTTAATCTTTCAATGTTTTTTAATGTTTGTCTGGAGCTTTTCTCCCCGGGCCTCTACTGAAAATGGACATGTATCCAGTTAGACTAGCCCGGTCAACAAATGTAAAATAAAAATAAATAAAAATGAAAGCATAACCAGATTCAGTTTATTTTAAGTCCACCCATGAATGTAGTTGCGACAAATTAAAGGAAAAAATGAAGAAAGACAACATTAGACCATAGCGATCACTCACTGATGATGAAACAGAAGCAATTTGCCCTGATAAGTGGCCGTATGAGTGAGCAATTTATAAACTTCTTAATACTAATGCATAGTTATAATATCAATTCATATTATGAGAATATCATCACAGAATATTGAACAAAATGCTAGTCAAGATAGAGCATTACTGAAGCTGTTCTGCACAGCCACAGTTCTTTAGAACCTTTATAATAGAGTGTTTAGCAAAGACTGTGTCATGCAGCAAGATACAAGAGAAGGCAGACTCCTTTCTTTGTTATTAAATTGTTAAAAGTAATGACACTCTAAAAAATACAAAACCTATTAAGCTGAACAGTGCCTTAAGAAATCTCTCTATCTCATATCTATTTAATTAGTGTTCTACTTGAATTTCTCATCAAAAATTACAATTTACAAATCTGTCTTATTTTACTACTTAAAGCAGTATCAAAAGCAGACCATGAGGACATCTTCTCATGGGCCCTTTACTTTAAAGAAATAAAGATGAAATTCCAAGGTGAACTCATTTTTACCAATGATCTCGCTAAGAAACTGATAACCTTATTATTTAAACAGTTGTCAATATTCAGTAAAAATATCAGCTGCATAATAATCAGCTATACAACTAATGTCTGAAGGATTAAAGGTAGTCTATGTTATAAATCCCTGCCTTAACCAGATGTGTAGCATACAGAATATCATTTAGGATTTGCATTTCTTAGGAACCTATGTCTGTAAATGTGTAATTCAAACAATTCTTGGTAGAATGAATGACATCTAAACTACTTTATTATGCCAATTTATGTGCAATTTTACTATAAGTTTCCCAGTACTTCCCAGTCATCAAGGCAGCTCCCACAATACATCAACAGGCACTCGCAAGACTGTCTGAGATTCTAATTTTATGAGTTATAGAACCATGGCTTAAAGTTTTGCTGAGAATAAATCAACTGTTCATCATAGAAAATAAGTACACATGCCCACACAATTTAGTAGTGCAGTTAAACAACTACTTACATGTTGGTGTAAGAATTTTGGCTAATTACCAGCATCTTTGCCACTTTACTGAAAGTTGAACTACACTTACCAAAGATTAGAAAACACTAAATGGTGAGGAGTGTAATCAGTAATGTACTATCTAATGTATTCACTATTTGTTTGGTTACTATTTAATCAATTCAATTGAACATGTCTAGGCAGTGTGAGCAGAGGAAAATAACACTGCACAGTACAGGGTTTACTATGTTATCTAATAAAGCAATGTGCACATTATATTCAAATAAGCAGGAGTTATAAGTACAAGGTAATAAGTCCCTTTGTGGCTTCTGAAATTAGATGATTTCTGTTGCCAGGTTAATGAAGTATTCAGTATAATATGTCTAACACCTGTCTTAATTTTACTTATTATGTGCACAGAAATATGTCAGAACTGCAGCTGATGTGTGCATCTCACACACATATTTTCCTATTTACACTTGCAACACTGTAACAGATGCTTACAAAACTATCAGATATGTAATTTTACTGGATCACCATAGCATAGTGTATCTTATAGCCTAGATAGGAATAATTCAGAAGTAAGAAAGGACTGTGTTTACTTCAAGTGTAACAATGTAGTCTGTAATGCTTCTATTACTTTTTCAATTGGATGTTATTCAATGTTACTGTAAATTCTTCTTTTTTGTGTTACCTACATGAAAAACAGCTACTCAGTCACTGATTTCACACCTATTCTTTTTATTTATTTTAAAAAGTCAGGGTTTGTAGATTTTAATAATCCAAAGACTATGTTAAATGAGCTTAAAATATGCTGCTTGTGCAACTGATATCACACTGCAAGCACTACCTTAACAACAGACAAGCAGGGGATTCCTTAGTTGACTATTTCCACCTTAAATCTTTCATAGCAAACAAGGGAAGCTCTAACTAGTGCATGAGAATGTTTCAAATAACAGCATTGTCAGAACCCAGTAATGGAACTCTGTTTATAGTGACTCTAACTGTTTTTTCCACATTTAAAAATATGGATATCTATGTTACTTTTAAAATGAGAATTTGAGGTGTAGTGAAGTCTGTAAGTCACAGAAACTATGAATAAAATGTTTCAACTCCTATTATGCAACAATAAGGTGAACTAAATATATTATTAACAAAAAGGGAGATGAGAAAAAGCATTTGTGTATATGTCTCTGTTTTTCCTTTACATATAACTAATTATACTAAAGTGAAAGAAAACATTTGAATCTGGTTTTCCTCACTGTCTATGAATGAGATGTAGCTATATTTTTGGAAGTTACTCTAAGTTATAAAACCATTTAACATTATCAGACACAACCACTAGACTTGTGATGAGCATGTTGCGTAAAGTATTTGTGTCTGTTTGTTTGTGTCTTTCGGCTTTTCCCGGTAAGGGGTCGCCACAGCGGAACTCCGGTCCGCTAATGATTGGCAGTAGAGTTTTACATGCTGTCTTGCTAGGCCTAACGCACAACGTTCAATGAAGGAATGCCTGTTCATGCATGTTGCCACACAGAAGACGCTCTAACTGAGAATCGAACAGGCAACGTCTAACTGTGAGGCGACAATGCTACCGCAGCACCACCACCGCAGATGTTGCGTAAAGTATATGTTTCAGAAAAAGTATAAATGTCTCAGAGTATAATAGGCAATATAATAGATAAAATACATGCATTTTGAGGTAAAGTCCAGAAGTCTATATCTTTGTTGATTCTTTGAGAGATTTGGAAGACTGTGTAGTTTTAGACTAAGTTCTTTGTTTCTTTTTCCTTACATCAGACTAAGTTATTTTTTTCTGGAGATCTTTTCAAGTTGGTGGAAACAGTCCAGTCCATTTCTTCAGGAATTGTGATGATATTAGTATTCTTCATGAAGGTAGAAGCTTCTTCGATGTTGTTAAAAGTTCTCAAGTCATCTGAACAGAACATTCTGATTCTAGCAGGATATACCATCTGTGCTTTTATTTTATTTTGTTTGAGAAGTTTCACTACTGGCCAGGTTTTTTTCCTTGTTTCTAACACTTTTGCAGAATAATCATTGTCAAATCTGATCTGACTCTGTTTATATATTATGAGACTTTTTCTCCATGCTGTTTTTAAAATGAGCTCTTTATCCAAGAAGGACAGGAACTTTACCACAATTGATCTTGGTGGTGCATTAGGTGAAGAGGGTATAGATTTTCTTATGGCTCTGTGAGGTCTTTCTATTCCATTTGATAAACCCTCTTTTAAATCAAGCACTTCAAGAAGCCAGGAATTCAAAAAGGTGATGATGTCTTCCCCCTTAGTTTTTTCTGGAAGGCCGGATATTCTTATATTAGTTCTCCTCTCCCTATTCTCTAAATCATCCACTTTATTAGGTAGCCAGTTATTTTGGTGAAGTAAGAATTCTGTCTGATTTTCCTCTTCTTTGAGTCTTCCATCTATGTCATTTAGTGATGTCTGCATATCAAGTAATTTACTTTGCTGTTGCTGCAGTATTTCTTTTAGTACATCTGTTTGCTTTTGGCAGTTTTCCTTGAGAATTTCCAAATTATCAGTTTATCTATCCGTTTTCAATGACAGTTCATGTAATGTGGAAGACATCAGTTGTATCTCCTTCTTCAGATTGGTTCTGGGTGAGAATTCTTTAAACTGGCCATTACCAACCAGCTGTGTTGTTCTCCAGAATATTTTGACAGGAAAAACTCAATAATATTTCTTGAAATTTGGTAGAGTTGTAGTTCTTTAGTTCCTTAATATTTTTTCTATTTCTGGATAATGAAAATTATTTTTTCCCTGTTTTCTAGTACTGTTTTGTGGAGCTCTAAAAAATGCTCCTTATCTGTTTGCCATCTAAGCTCCACCCCCCATCCCATGCTTTCTGATAGGAAATCATGCATGCAAGCTTAGTTAAAGCTTTGCTCTTAATGAAAATGTATTGGCATCCATGTCTCTAACACATATCATACTGTTTATGGTAAGAGACTTAATATCATTCTTTATATTTTATGCCAATACAACCAACTTCTCTGCAAACTCTATACTTCTATTGTTGTCTTGATCTTGATATTATAAGCTCATAGTAGAAAACAGAGACCCATGATCTTCTTTACCTAATTTTATTAAAGAAAAAATAAATAAAATAGAAGGTAGGCAGTCTTCATATTATTGAAGTACAGGCACGTGATGACAAGGATTAAGATGTTTAGGAATGCCAGGATGAGGAGTGGGAGTTTTGTGTAAATAAGAGCATCAAACACAAAGTGGGAGGACAAGAGAAACACAATCCCCAGAAGACTTGCAAGAGCATTGAGAAGGAGAGAACCATAGTAAGTGCCATTGCCATACCGAAAAAGATAGGAAGAAGGAATACTAGTAGTCTGATTTAGTGTGTCAGCCCTGTACGTGTAAAAGGAAGTGGACATGAGACAGGTAAAAAAGCAGAAGTATAAAATAAAAGCAGAAAGTATGAGGCTATAATCATAGTGATCTGACTCTGCAATGAAGATGCTAGGAAATCCTTAGCATTATAGCAGAGATAAGAAAGATAGTGGTGGCCCAGGAGTCTTCACCAGCATGGCCATGGTAAAAGGTGTCCAAGAGAAAGTGACATCAGATGACAATTGTCATGGATCTCTTAGAGAGAATGAGCAGAAAAGTATCAATCCAAGGACAAAGAGAATGGTGAAGAAGTTTATGTGATGGATTGTTTTGCTTAATTGAGGGAAGAGTTCAATAGTATTTCAAGGAACAGGTGGTATTTCCAAGTGTCACCAAGGTTTATGTCAGGGATTATTATGGATTTCAGGATATGAGCAGGTTATGAAGAAGAGCAAACAGAGAAAAGAGGATAAGGCCAGTGTGGCAACTTATGACTGTTAAGCTAAGTATTAAACTGAAAAAGACAGAGCATACTAGAGTACCAACAGGTTGCCTATAGAGGTGGAACAATCACTTTACAAGGAGTATGCAAACAACTAAACTAAAGGTTGAGAGAGGAAGTGAATACAACAAAGGCACAAGTTAAATGAAATGTATCCTAATATGATAAGAAAGGAAACATTTGTCTCTGTCAAATAGCAAAACAGAAGATATTAGAGATGGTACCAGGCAACTCAGGTAGGAATGTGATGGAAATAGCAGAAGGCAATAGGATATGAGCACTACATGAATCTTCACCTTCAACTTCTAGAAAGAAAGGAAAGGCAGTGATTTTCTGGGGAGGGAGCTAATGTAGAATGTAGGTAACAGTAAATGAACACCATAAGATTGAGGAAGAAGATGGTGTGAGAGCTGGACAAACTCAATAAAATGAAGCAAAGAAGCTAGAAAACAGCTCCCACAATCATAAGAAATCAGGCCAATGCACTGATGGACTTCTGTTGTAACTGAGAACTGAAGCAGTAAATGACAAGGAAAGCCGTGACCACAGTCCTAAAGAAATGGCTTCTACCTGTGGGGGTTACTTCATTATATCCTGAGCAGTCCTCCATCATCAGGACCATGACATGCAGCAAATCAAATAATGGCATCTTCTGTTGTTTATTAGCTTCCTTTTTGAGCATATTGAGGCAATTCTGCCATTAGATAGTGGATGGACCTAGAGGAACTGCAAATATGCAAGATAAGAGAGGCAGCCCACAGATAATTCCTCACAGTGTTAACCCTTCTGTACCCAAGTTACATGCAAGTCTCTCATGTACTGAAGACTGAGGTCATCACACATTTTAGTAGACTGACATCTTCTGTATGATTTATGTATTAATTTTTATTTATTCATTTAATTATTTCTTTACTTTCATACTTACTGGGTTAGCAATCAGATCTAGACCATTTTTGCCACAGTTTGGGTCAAACACAAATATTTCATTAGGTTAAAACAACAGGAAGAAAGACAATTTGCTAACAGTAAATCTAAAATGATATATAGATACATGAACATGATCATGATATGGTTTAGAAAATTACAAGGTTATCACAGTCTGCATATTACAATATTATAACAGCATAGCCAACTGTAAACTGTTTAATGTTGCTGTAAGTGAGACAACAGATGACACTGGAGGATGGAGGCAAAAGAGAAGTGAGAACTAGGAATGAACAAGCTAACAACCTAAATTTATTAAAAGGAACTAATGTAATTATAGTACAAATGGCATTTTATGAACTAATTTAAATACTATGCTGTCCTTGGATGAGGATTTAAGCATGACTGTGAGTGGATGAATGGAAACAATACATTTAGAGGAATGTCTGTTATGGTGCAAACCCCAATTATAAGACCAAAATACAAACTTTCATAAACATGATCCACTGCTTTACCCAAGTAAAGCGCACTACAGTGGACTGGAGGTGGACATTCAGGTGATTACGTAGTGGAGACTGATTTGTCCACAGATAACTAGAGCACCATGTTGCCCATATATAGAGAGTGTAGACTGAGTAAATTAATCCACAATTAACATAGCCTCTCACATAACTCTTAGCTACCTGTTTACTAACATACTCCACCATATAGGTATTCAAGGAACTCAAGGAAAAAAACGGGGTTGCGCTGCATGGCTAGGCTTGTAAAGATCCTAGTGGTTGTTAGCCTAGCATGAACCCATGAGACATCAGCAGCTTATTCTATTGGCTCCTTGCTCTATCTTGCAAGTAACAGCTTAACAAAGGTGATTCTGTAGAGAGACATACAGGGAAATAACAGTGGGCATTCTCTTTACATCAGCAGAGCTATGCAAGAAGGTGCATGGGTTTTTGAATGGTGGTTACTGTGATTACTTTCTAATGTGTTTTATATGTTTAACATGGCTTAATATGTCTCTATTGTAACAATTCCTGTGGAGTTATCATAAATGTGCTTGTCTTTAATGCTTTCAAATATTTAAACTTGCAGTGAGGGGAAGCAAAAAGTCCTTTTTAAGTGCTACCAGAATATTTGATTAGTAACAGCATAGGTATATAAGAAAAGGAATCTGATAAAGTCTGTCTAATATGTTTTTTTTTTATATACACTTTATTTTACCTTAACCAAATTCACTTATTTTTGAATGTTACACAAAACAGAACATGCAGCGATTCAAATGTAAGTCTTGGAAATTTACTCTGCAAGACATGAATTGAAAAAAATGCTCACCTACTGGAAATACATTTTCCTTATTGAAGTTGAAAATTACTTTTTTAATTTTCATGTATTTTTTCAATCTATGTAGACATAAATAGACCAAATTAAAAAAATTCTACACAGACCTAATAATTCTACTTTGAATGTTTTTCTATTTTTTTTCTCTAATTCAATCCTGTTTCCTTGAATTTCAGCCATAACATTTCAGTAATGCTCTAGGGCATCATTTATAGGTCATTTGTCACTGAATAAATTGACAGACAAATTGTTGAGAGGCCAAAATCTTTATGCTGAATGGTAGATTAATTTTGTATTGATTCCCGCTGCATCATGTACTGTTACATTATTCTGACAAATCGTGCCAGTTAAGCTGTAAACATTGTTTCTTTTTAGTGAGGCCAATAAAGTAGGTTTTAGACTGAAGCACACAGAAAAACATCTGCAGTAATTTTTAGGTTATGTTTTGCTCACTGTAGGAAGCCTTCATATATTTGACATTTATGCAAATATAAGAATGCATACTTTACTTAACATGTATATAAAAACTCTAAAAGTATCATTTTTACCTGTGAAGGAGAGTGTAAATGAAGCATATTTAAGTCCTTTGCCAAATACTATATTCACACTGAATCCTATCATGAAACTACACTGAGATCTTTGTACCTCAAAACTATTGACTTCTAAGAATCTCAATGAATTCATTTAATTTAAACTGCCTATGTCAGTAGTTCACTTTCCCCTGTGGGTTTATAGTATTCTTCACCACTCCACAGGTGATTTTGACAAGATCTGAACAAGGTCGTTTAAGCCAGAGCTACCATTTTTATATTCCCACATTTTTCAGTGCAGAAAATATTATTATTTTAGAAATAAGAAAGAAAAATCTGAAACCTCATCTAAAAGTATTTTTAGATACAGCCATAGTTGTTATCTCCTTTTTGAATCAACCCTGAGTGCATTAACAAAAAATAATAATTTTATCAGGTTGTCTGTAATTGAGTGCCTGTAGTGATGCATACTGAAATATATACAAGAAAGATTAACTTGATAATGTTTTAGCAAACAGGCTTATCTGACCCTGTTTAGGAATATCATACATCACACCATGTTCAGATGTACCAATCACTACCTAAGCTGTGGGGGTAGACATTAGCTTAAATAAAAGGTTGATATTACGGTAACAGTCTATGTTATGAAAACATTATTTAACAAAGAGGAACATGGTCTAGTATGACTTTTAATGCCCTGCAGAGAAGGAGATACATCCACAGATGGGTTGCCTGAAAAATAATGAGTCTGTTATGTATTGGCAATATTACTAGATCTTAAGAATTTAAGAAAATGGCATTAGACTGTATTAATTCCAATAGAGTATTTCTTAACCAGTGAAGAAACAAATTTATTGTGATCAGGAAAAACTTACTAGTATAGGCTGACAAAAGAGCATAGCTATAAAAAGATAGAAGAGGAATACTGGTGCACCTTTGCAAATTGCATGATTTCGAAAGAGTAGTAAAGGTATGGTTGCCAGCCTGACACCCAATCTTCAGCAAAGGTATGCCCATTCATGCATGTCTTTCGAGTGGCCTCCAAAAGGCATGTGTGAATGGGCGTGCCTTCACTGAAGGTTGTGTGTCAGACTGGCAACTCGGCACCATAAAAAGTGACTGTCAATCATTAGCGGATCGGAATTCCGCTGTGGCGACCCCTAACCGTGAAAAGCCAAAAAGACAAACAAGTAAAGGTGTGGAATTAAAAGCTTTCTGATGGTAACAGTGGGGAGGACAAGTGAAATGTTCCCTACCCTATCCTGTTTGTCTCATTATTGTATGTTAGCCATCTGACTGGAGGTTTTCCTATACCATGCAGGATGCATTCTCTATGTCAAAGTAGTCTATGCAAATCATTATGATTCTTAAATTTGCTTATCATAATGGACTTGTCATCTGATTCATACAAAACTAACAAACTTAAGGAGATCCCATATGAATTTTGAAATCAGACATCAATAAACTGTCTTGATATATTTGTTTTAAATAATAAGTCCAGTTTTCCATTAAAGTCCTATTCTAACTACAGATACCTTTTGCTTTTCCTCACCACTTTGAAAAGAGAAAAGTTTAGGAGCTAATGCTGCTACATCATTTCCCTCTCTTTGATGTATCTAAAGTATAACATTCAGGCTGTATAAATCAATGCAAAACAATGCACAACATAATGCACACCTCTAAATGTTTTTTACAGGTTCCTTGTCTCTCACATCAGCAAATGTAAAGCAAAAGGCAAACTGAGCTCTTCTAACTTAAAGAAGGTAAATGCCCTGAAAGACAAAAAGTTGGAAAACCAAAATGCAGGGGAAAATGTCACTTCCAGTGTTTCTGTTTGCTTTCTCTCCCTGCTGCATCCGGTTGGCTTTTATGCTCCTAATCTAGTGTGATGACTATTCCAGCACATTTTAGTGCAATAGGATCTGCACTGGAAGGGCCAGTTGTAAAAATGTGAGCATTTAATCATTCTGGGACTAAGTGCTGAGATTCTTTATCATGACTTTTTTATATTTTATTCTTTGCGTAAAGTACAAGTCTGAGTTAAAAACAATGTTCTGTTCTGAAAATGTTGAGCTTACCACCATGTGTGTACACACACACACACACACACACACACACACACACACACACACACACACATATACACACACGCACACATACACACATGCACACACAAACACATAAATGAGCATGCGTATGTTATCTGTCTCTCTCTAGCTGTCTGTCTGTAGATAAATAGATATATAATAATTGCATATTCATAGTTTCAACCATCAAATAGTTGAAACCAAAGCATTGACTACTGAATGGTTATACATTGATGAAACACATGCATTTACCAAGAAACATGCACACAAAACAACCCAGCATTTCTAAACAAAAATGACCAGCACAAGAACACAACACACAAAAGCACTCACAAACAGTAATTTCACATGGGGAGTTTCACCCCCAGTCACACTTACTTATATATACCACGTCCATGACTACACAACCATCATGAAAGGGCAATCATCCCTACACAAGTCAACACAACCTCTTCCCACACTGATGTCAATCATTCAGATATTCGATTAAGAGTGCAGCTTCACTTCATGGTTGATTATTTGAAAGTTCAACAAAACCCATATGCACATAATATATACACACTAACTCACACATGCACATGCGTGCACGTGCGCGTGTACACACACACACACACACACACACACACACACACACACACACACACACACACACACACACAGCTATCCACACAATCACAAACTCTTTCAAGCAGATGTGTGCATCTATGCAAACAAGCTACACACTTGCACATAGAAACATACACACACACGCACACACACATACATGCCCACACACTCACACACACATACACACACACGTGCACACACATATTTTCTGTCTGTTTCTCCTTTTAATACAGTTCTGCTTTTTAGTACATTTCATCTAATTTTGCTAAAATTGGCACATCAGTTCTATTGCACTAATTAACTTATTTTTTTAGACATGTCATCATGGATCTCAATCTCTTACCGCAAGAAATCTGTTCAAAGACGAAAGAAATGGGGGGACAAAGTCCCAAAAATAGGGACAGATTTTAAATATTGCTGTTATAAATTCAGAAAATTACTAAAATAACAGGATTTGTGTTAGCATGCATTTTGGAATGGTATAAAGTCTAAAACTAAAATGAATGTCATTATATAGTGACTTCAGTACTCCATGATTTGCCAGGAAACCACAAATTTTTATGAGGGACAGACCAAACACTTGAGGCAAAAATCTAGACATTCTGCAAAAATCTGAACAGTTGAGCAATATGGATGGCTTTCAAAAGTACTTAACTAGTCCAGAAAGGATGATGGAAATATCCACAGGAATGCATTAAAGTACATAGCAGTTTTCCTTGGATGTGCCCATTTGCTATTCAGAGACATGTTAGTTGCAATGAGGTAAGGCCTCGCTACCAGCTAATATGCATGTTTCTGAATCAAATTTACTACCCTATGTGCAGATCATTGCTGATCTGCACATCACGGCAGTAACCTGCTACCCATGAAGGCAGTGTCATTCCCCCGAAGTCAATCTCTCATACATGGATACAAACACACCCACACACCCACCACAGACCCTGTATCTGTCCCTACTCTATCTGCCCTCCCATGGCCCCCACCCTATATTAGTGGGAATGCCATTATGGTATATATCTGTTAGGTCCAGATGGTCTAGCTTATCTCTGCCCCCTCTGATTCACATACTGCTGTTGGTGTCAGTATGGCCCTTTACTCCATGAGTCATCCCTGGTGTCCAGTGGTTCATTCCAGCTTCTCCCAGTCCCACTTATTATGTTGTTGCCTTTACAGCACATTAAGAATAATCTCTGGTGTTATATGGTCCACCCCCCCTCACACCATGTAATTTTAAGGTGATTGAACATAGCCTTTTGGCCATGATCAGTAGTGCGATGTGGTGGTGATGGCCATTCAGATTTACACAGCTAAGTGTTTTTTTTAATTGCTCAGCCATGTAAATTCCTTCTCAAAGGCAGATCTGGGGAGAGAGCATATGGCTAATTAGTATAGCCATTTCTCTAGCAATGCCTCATTAGCATTTAGCATGGCTGTGTGGCCAGCTTTTCATGGCGCTGTACTTCTTCATGTTAGAGGACTGTGTAGCGCCATGAAAGGGTGATTACTGAATTTGGGAAAGGTACCAAAATGGCCTCCCCATAGTCTTAGACACCTTCATGATTAATCACTGCAGGTAAAGGCAGACATTTACAAAATGAATCTATTCACTGATTTTCCCTCATTCTGCATCTCAGCTACCATTTGGCATATTTCAATGGCATCAGAATCCCTTTGCTTCTTCTTCTTATTATTATTATTACCATTATTTTGTAATGAGAGGTTGTCTGGCACTTTAATAACCTGGGCTTCTTGCTGAATCTTTTGCAGCATGACTTTTTTTTTTCTCCAGCAACAAAATATTTCTAATTAGCTAACTGGTGTAATCATCTAATACTTGGATACTAATCTGTGGAATAATTTCATTTGTGTTATTTAACTTAATATTTAATGAAATGGTACATAATCATCTTCTTTTAATTAATGTCTGTTTTAACCTTGGATTTTACAGTCTCCATGTTATTTTGTGTCAACTTCTATTTTTTTCCTAGTTATTTAAGCTAATAAAAGTTACAAAAGTTTGTGATAATCTTGTAGATGTTAAGTGCTATAGATGTTATAAACTCATCATTATAATCATCTCCCTCTATTTCTATTTTCTACATGGGGTCAGTTTGTTGTGTCAACTGTCACCATCTCTCTCAATTCAATTGTACATTTCAACTTTTTTCAATAGTCATGTCTGGCTGTTACAGGTCTTCTCAAAAACAATCCATCAATCTCTTTGCTGGATGCCCTCATTTCCTGTTGTGCTTCCTGTGTTTCCCAAATCTTCTTCACCCACATTGTCTTCTGATTTCCAGCACATACTGGAACCACTTTGACCTACCATGCAATTGGAGCTGTTTGAGTAAATTCATATCATCAAATTTGAATTTTCTCAGGTTTGAGTTAAAATATATGGATGAAATTATTGAACTGTTAGATGTACAGATAACTAGATCAGCCTTTGGCCTAGGTACTAGACCCTTTAGAAAAAGTTGTAAGAAAAACTCTAGAGTATAATGCAAACTAAGCATGTTTACAATAATATAGTGAAAGAACAATTGCTTGGACCAGCCAGGATTTTTAGAGATTAGGATGAATTCAACATAGTGTTGGCTACGTTTTGTGTTAATTTTGTTGCCCTATATTATAATAGTGGCTATTGTTTAACATTAAGACACAAGTGTTATCTGAATGGAAAAATAAAGCAAGACCATATTTTAAGGTCGGGAGAGAGAAACATTTAATCTAATAAAGTTAGCATAAGTTACACAATAGATGTGAATTTTATTTTATTTGTGATATTATTAAGCTCAGACCATCTGGCCATCATGCTGCTTCCTGCATACATACCACTGCTAAAAAGAGGCAAACCTACAAACAAGTAAGGATATGGCCTAAGGGAGCAGTCTTGACACTAATTGCCTGAAATGTACAAACTGGTCAATGTTTAGAGATGCAGCTATAAAGAATTACCATATTGACCTGGAAGAGTATACAGAATCTGTAATGTCCTATATTTCAAAATGTATTGATGACGTAACAGTCATCAAACATATCACCATGCGTGCTAATCAGAAACCCTGGGTATCAGGTGAAGTGTATGAGCTCCTAAAGGCACAAAATACTGCATTTAAATCAAAAGACAAGGATGCCCTAAAAGTGGCCTAAGTAGAGGTATAAAGGAGGCTAAGAGGACCTATGGATGTAAAATTCAGGGACACTTCTCTGACCAAAGGGACTCCGGATGTCTCTGGCAAGGCTTTCAAGCCTTAACCAACTACAGGCCTGCATCCTTCCCATATGATGATAACACAGGTTTTCTGAACAAACTAAGCACTACTTCAGCAGATTTCATATGGACAACAACACTGTGCCAAATAAGTTCCCTGTCGAACAGGATGAGGAGATGCTATGTCTAAGAACATCTGAGACCCTGAGGCAAGTAAATCCAAGAAAAGCAGCTGGTCCTGATAATGTTATGGGAAGGGTTTTAAGAGACTGTGCTACCCAACTGTCCACTGTACTAACATATATATTTAACACATCCCTGCAACTAGCCAGTTGCTTGAAAGATACAACAGTCATTCCCTTGCCCAAAAAATCCCAACTGACAAGTTTAAATGATTATCAACCAGTTGCTCTTATATCAAAAGTAATGACGTGTTTTGAGAGGTTGATCAAGAACCATATCTCTTCAAGTCTACCTGCAACACTGCATACATTACAGTTTGTTTATAGATCCAACCACTGCACAGCTGATGCAATAGCTATAGCACTTCATGAATCCTTGGTACATCTAGAGAACAAGAATTTCTATGTCAGAATGCTGGTTATTGATTTTAGTTCCACCTTTCACACTATCATCACCCAGATTCTGATATCAAAGTTGATCCAGCTGGGCATCAACCCCCCCCCCCATGTAACTAGATACTTGACTTTCTCATCAACAGACCCCAAAAAGTATATATGGGAAATAACAGTTCAATCAGTATTTTCATTGAGCATAGGTGTCCCTTAGGGCTGAGTCCTGAGCCCTCTGATGTTCACCTTGTTGACGCACGACTGCATGGCCAAGCATGAATCCAACAAAATCATCAAGTTCATGGATGATACCACTGTCATAGGTCTTGTCAGAAATGGTGAGGAAACAGCCTACAGGGATGAAGTGGAGCATCTGATAGGCTGGCGTGACAGCAACAATCTGGCCTTAAATGTAAGCAAGACCACAGAATTAATAATGTACTTCAGGAAGACTCAGAAGATACATCGACCTCTGGAAATTAAGGGGGTGGCAGTGGAAAGAGTCAGAAACACCAAGTTTCTGGGGGTGCACATCTCATATGACCTATGCTTGTTGACGCATATTAGGTACACAGTGAAGAAGGAACAATGTCTGCACTTCCTATGGAAACTGAGGAAGGCAAATATGTCACAGTCCATCCTCAAAGCCTTCTACAGGGGGACCATGGAGAGCATCCTCTCAAATATCATCATAGTTTGTTATAGTAACTGCAAAGAATCTGACCACAATGCTCTCCTGAGGGTACTGAGTACAGCGGAAAAAGTCATTCGTTCCTCGCGCTCATCCATGGATGATCTGCATGAGACTTAGTGTGTGGGAAGGGCGAGGAAGATAATCAATGATACCACTCACCCTGCCCATGGCATGTACTTCCACCTTTTCTTGGGCAGGTGGTATCGCATCTTACACTACAAAACATCAAGAGTGAACAGGAGTTTCTTCCCTCTATCCATAAGGCTGTTGAACTTGAATGCCAGGCATGACAGTGAATAATTAGATCAATATGCCACTTGCTGTGAAGTTTCATCTATAGTAATAACTCTGGCAAAGTGCTTTAATACCTGGTGCAGTTAGCTTAATCTTTTATGCTATTACTTCCTAAATGTGCAGTAGTCAGGAGTGAGTCACCACATCATACATGTGCAATATGAAAATTAGAATGTATCATACTACAATCGATGAAGTGAAATATTCTAAACAATCACAAAATTTTTCGGTCATAGTCTTGTAATACTGTCTAATGTCATCCTATCCACTTGTGGTAATTTATTGTGCTGTTAATATTTTAATTAGAGTCTATATTACATTCTCAAAAGCCGACAGTGTTGAATCTGACATTGTCAGCACAAGAATAGTGAAACTGCAGAACATCGAACAAGTAAACGGAAATCTCCGTAAGGGGAGATTTCCGTTTACATCAATTTAGTGTGGTCTCAGAGTTGGTATATTTAAGTAGCGGGGTGTGTATGGGGCGCAGCCCCCCACGTGGGGTGTGCAGGGGGGGTTTGTCCCCCTGCCTATACCATTTAGTTTTTGTTGTTGTTTTTATTTATTTTTTTGTGAACATTCGATATTTTAACAGTTCGATCACTAAAGGTCGACCCCCTGCCTACACCATTTAGTTTTTTGTTGTTGTTTTTATTTTTTTTGTGAACATTCGATGTTTTAACAGATCGATCACTAAAGGTTGACCTTTAGTGATTTGAACTGTTAAATATTCAATGTTCTACTATAGACCCTTTAATTATGACTGCATGTGCATTAGTCTTACTGTCATTCAAACTATGTGCTCATTGTTTTGTCTTGCACTGGGACCAAAGCAATGTAATTTCATTCAGCTTGCACTGCTGTGTATATCTGATCGACAATAAAGTTTATTTTGACTTTGACTAAAAGGAATGTAGGCATTTTAACAACAGATATATTCCCTGCTATAGTCTTAATACTTAAATTTGCATATATTTATAGCAAAAATCTTAAGAAGAGGTTATGTTATAAAAGACCATTCTATAAATCTGTTATTTCTAAAAAAAGGAACATGTCCATGTGGTGATTGTTCAATGTGTATTCATATAAATAAGACTAACACCTTTATTTGTCAAAAACACGTTTTCCAGTAATATGCTAATTGTACTACTAAACATATAATATATTTTGCTAACTGTCAACAACGCCATGTTTTTTGTAGGAAAACTGTTTGCTTAAAGAATAGATATATAAGCATATGTTTGATATAAGTAAGAAAAAACATGCTTACATTTGAGCCCAACAAATGATAAAAGAAGGTGGAGGGCATATTTTTAAGTTTCAAGATCTAGAGCTAATAATACAAAATAATCTTAAGGGTGGTTACCTTATGAATTGAATGGAGTTAGTTAAATTTAAATGGATTATTGAGCTGAAAGCTTATAAGCATCCTGGACTAAATTATTTTTTTACTCTTTGAAACCATTATTAAAGGAAACAGGAAAGATGACTAAAACACTAATTTATTAGGAAACATTTAAGGTAAACTTTTTATATTTTATATTATGCATTCATAATTTGATTACTAATTGTCCTTCATTCCATGACTTTTGGGGGTTCTAAAAAGAGGTGAATAGCAAGTTCTTTTTAGAGCATGAAAAAGTTTTTTTTGTGAAAGTCCATTAGCTGTGTGTTACACTTGCTTACTCATTTGTTTTGATGGAATATTAAATGTTTGTTGATTTCTCATGGTTACTGAGCTTTTGAGACAATCTACTTTGACTAGAACAAGCTGGTTCTGTCTGGCTCTGAAACTGCAGCCTAGGTATTACAATAATTAAGTCAAAGGGTGTTAGAACTGCCACCACTTCCCCCATGGAGGGTGCAGAGGGGTTTGCTGACTGCAAAGAGAATTTTTTTTCCCCAAATTCTCTTCCTTGCCAGTCATCAGACCATCAGCATCATTAATATCCATTCCCCTTCATCTGGGTAAAAGCAAGTCATAGCCCTTGAAGGCCATCAGTGACTTCCTGATTACAAAATATTGAAGATGAGTTATTTCATTTGACCTAAAAAAATTAAAAATAGCAACAACAATTCAACTCAGTGCTCTATGAAAGAGACACTGCTTATATTCATACCTAAATAAGGTAGAAATAAAAAAAATGTTTTGGATAGTTTAACAACAGCTGCAAAATCACCACTATAAAATTTTAACATGTCAGCTGCCTGTTTTAGCCTTCATGTAAAGTGGTTGATTTAACGCCAGGATAATCTCAGGCTATAAATGAACACAGTACTAACTACACTTTGTGAGTTTCAAAAAGATAGAATATGAATACAAGAAATTATATTCCTCATAGCCCTATCTACCAAAGTATAAAAGCTACCTTTGTTCCTGCTTTTTACCATCGGTACACAGCACATTAATAATATTTTATCAAGCCTTCTATCACACATTTAGTTTTATTAATGCATTATGTCATTCTCTTAAAAATTACAAGGCAAAGCTCTCCAAAGATTTATTTCAGTGAATGACACACTGGTAATGCACATTAGTGTCTTCAGCTGAATATTTGATCTCAGTGGTCCATTAGTCAGTTTTCGTTCCTTGTTTAATTCCTAAATGTCACAACACTAGTCACAGAAATATTTAATTTGAGAAATACTGTACCCCATTATTATTAAAGTGAAATAAGTGTATACTGTATTTTTTTCAGAATCAAATACAAATGTTTACATTCTAAAATATAATATGCCTACAATAAAATGCAATGTGTGCCACATAAGTAACAGGTGAAACAATGGATTAGCACACTATTTCTTAGATTTTTGGTATAGGCGAATAAAGGTATATGTTAGTAATGTTGTGCAAAAGCATTATAAGAATACTGGACTTTCTGACAGATATGCACTAGAGCAGTAATCTGTGTTACAAGATACTTCTAGGCTTAAATTTTATATAATTAGAACTGCAACTTGGAATTCATATTTTAAGTATTCATATATACTGTATGTACCCAGTACTTTTTTCTGTTTGTATGTGATATTTCTTCAGTGTTCCTTGCCCATCTTGGCCATGGTTTCATCATATCAATATTTTACATCAGTGTGAAAGTACTTCCCTAAAGCCATTTTGATTGAGGCTCCTACTATTAAATGTCATCATTTGATGGATTATCAATAGTTTGGTATGCAAACACAATTAATTTGGGGACTTTTATTTTGAAAATATGCCTGGTTTAAGTTGAATCATCATAGTACAAATTATGTTTCATTGGGCAGGATTCACGAAGGCTTGCACAGAGTCTAAGAGAAGTGTAAGACTCCATGCAGCCTTTGCAATCCAGGAACAGCCCTAAAGTCTGTGTAAGAGACCAGCTAAAACATCTCTTACACGGAGTGGGCATGGATATGCTAATCACCTCACTTGCAGCCGAATAGCATGCAAATGAGGTAGATTAGCGATCCAGGAAGCCCAAAGCAGCCCGTGTAAGAGCCGTTTAAGCTGCAGAAATGTACTCAGTTGACAACTGAGTACGTTTCTGCAAAAAACACAATGGAGCCATGTCAGCTCCAAATAAAGGGTGCATATGTGTCAGGCAGCATGCCAATGGTCAAATATGTGGCCATTGGCAAGGTACCCCGATGCAAATATGAGAAATAAATATTTTTTTTTTCGGCGATCGCTGATGTTTAAACTCAGCGCAGCCCCGCACAAACGGGCTGTGCTATATAAAACATAAAAATGAAGGTTATAAACCCACAAATGTGGGTTTTATGCAATACATGGATTTACAATGCAGGGACCAGCAGAGCAAAAACAACATGGCCACCGTTTAGTGGTTGCTAAGGGGGGAAGCTGAGTCTAAGACATGTAACTAAGCATTAGTAGGCAATCTGATGCAAATGAGTGTTAGGATACTGAATTCCACTGTCACATAACAAATGAGCACATTCTGAGTAGTGTAAGAGTTACATAAGGGGGAGGAACAGAGTAGGAGATAGGTGACATCACAGGGGGGAATGGCAGAAAGAAATGCAGTTCATTGGAGGTCAGTGTTACATGACAGATGTCAGACACATATCATGGAAAGAGGAGTGCCACAACATAAGCATGTGAAAGTCAAGAAATGGAAGGTGTACACTGTTGCCTACACCAAAGTTTCTTGCTGGGCGTGCATGCGCACGTGTGCGCGCCATGAAGCGCGAGTAGGACAATATGCGCGTGTGTAAGGCAGACTGAGCATATGGGAGCGTGTTGGTAGATGTTTAACACTGTTTGCGCTGGTGTGCGCGCATTTTAACCCGAATAAGCAGGTTCTGAACCATGTAAGCATTTGTGCATGCATGTAAGCCACTGTGAGTGTGTTTCTGCTGGTATGCACTCTGCTCCCCCCCTGAGGAAACAGAAAGGAAAAAGGAAGCAACAGAATTTGTAGGAAGCTAGCAGGGAATACTGCTGGAGCTAGCAGGTGAAAACAATTAGAAGCAGGCAATTACACAGGCAGAATAGCAGCCCAGCCCAGCACTTATAACTCTGCAAACAGCAGTGCAGGATGTTTCTCTCAAGAGACTGCAAGACAGGAGTAAGCTATTAGAAGTGAAAACTGAAAAAGCTGAACTCAGAGCAGAAATGTTAGGGGCTGCCATAGCTGTCATAATGAGACATAGGTGACTTGCTGAGGGTGGTGACAATGCAGATGGTGCCAGACAACCCACAGTGAGGAGACGGAGAAGAGTGTACAGGCCCAGGGTCATCTACCACGGGTTACATGAGCTGGAGATAGTAGAGCGCTATAGAGTGGACAGAGACCTCCTGCAGCAAATAGTTGAGCTGTGCAGGCCACGCCTCACACACAGAACCAACAGAGGGGAACCCATCCCAGTGGAAACCAAGGTATGTGTTGGCCTAAGAATACTAGCAACAGGTACCTTCCAAAGACCAACTGGTGATATGATGGGGATATCACAGGCATCAGCCTCCAGGGTACTGCACCAGTTCCTGGATGCCATGTCAGCACATGTTGGTGATTATGTATATTTCCCCAATGCCCGTGAGGTATTGGCCAGCAATATGCGTCTCTTCCAGCAAATAGCAGAATACCCTGAGGTAGTGGGTGCAATAGACTGCACGCACATACACATCAAAGCACCAGCCAGTGAGCGGCGTAGGGCCTACATTAACCGCAAGGGCTTCCCCTCCATCAACTGTCAGGTCGTGTGTGATGCCCAGGGCATAATAATGAATGTGTGTGCTGGCTGCCCTGGGAGCTACCCTGATTCCCCCATCTGGCATTTGACGCAGCTGTACCAGACATTTGCCAATGGGGACATCCCACACGGACACCTAGTGGGGGATGCAGGTTATGCACTGGAGCCGTGGCTGATGACACCCATCAGAAACGCACACACACCTGAACAGGAACGCCATAATGAGGCACATGCGCAAACACGTAATGTAATAGAGCGTGTGTATGGGCTGCTCAAGTCACGGTTCCAGTGTCTGGATACATCTGGTGGAGCCTTGCAGTACACACCAACTACATGTACCCAAATTGTCATGGTATGTGCTATGCTACATAATATGATCTTGCGAAAACAGCTGCAGCAGGACCAGCATAGGGCTGGGCCAAACAGCCCCCCACCATTGCCAAGGCCATCACAGGCAGAGCATGACTCGGAGGAGGAACAACCTGAGCCTGCCCCAGTAGGCAGAAGGAGGCATGCCCAGTATGCCCTGGCCTTGGCAAAGAGGCAATGCATAGCACATACACTGGCTCAGTAGGAACCCTGGGAATGATACCCCCTCTGACTCACTCAAATAATAACAGGGATGTCTAAAATGACATGACCTGCTCACAAACATGTACAGGGAGTGTAATATGTGCATCCAACAGAGGCAGCCCTGCAGCACCACCTGAGGCATTAATGCCATGTGTTAAGTAATGTAACACCATGTACTATATGCACACCTGAGGACCGTGACTAACATCCTACCCTCACCAAGCATCATGCAACAATATGACAATGAGATGATCAGTTGCAATAATTGGCTGAAGTATTGCAGTTAGTCAAAGGGGATCCAATGTGTGCCAGCCTGGGATGACATGCTGAGCATGACATGATGCTCCACCTGCTAGGACTGGCGTGCACCTATCAGTGTAGGACGTATGGATACTGACAAAGGCTGTTATTACCCACAGCATGCCCTGAATAGGCAAGGCTCAAAACACAAACCTACCTCCATAGGTATCAGAAGGGATAAGAACCTAGATGTAATGCTACCCAATGGCAGAAGTCTAAACAGCAAGATGCATGCAGTCTAAACTCACCCAGTATGGAGAATGTTGATATCTGTGCTGTAACAGAAAACTGGGTCAAGGCTCACAACAGCACCCTAACACTACCAGGTTACACCTCATACTGTGCTGTACAGCCTCAAAACATGGAACAAGCTACAAAAGGAGGGTGACTAGCAATAATTGTCAAGGATAACCACACCCCCATGTTGGTACCACAACAAGAAGCAGCATGGACTAGCCATGGTCAAGTAACAGTGGCTAAAACTGCCTCCCAGTTTATAGCCTGCTACAGACTACCGTCACAACACCAGGAGGTGCACCTGGCTTATGTTGGAATACATGAATATATCAAGTCCTCCAAACCACATTATATTGGGTGACTGAAAATACCCAGACATAGACTGGGAGCATTATACTAGCCCCAACACTGTAGGACAAAAGTTCATAGAATCCATAAACCAAAATGCCCAGGAACAATGTACCACTCCCACAAGATGGGTAAGCATACTGGATGTGATAATCAGCAACATGGGTACTGGATGACAAGATGAGAAGTGTATTGCTCACTGGTAAGACCAGACCATAGAGTAATCACACTGGATATACACATCCTGACCACAGTCCCTGGCCAGAAAACCACAGTGAAAAACATGGGTAAAGCAAAAGTTGCACTCCTCCAAACTGATGTGGAATCCATTACAGGCCCTGTGCAGGTGCAAAATGTGGGCCACACCTCAGAACCTGTTATACAGGCATTCCATGAACACTGCCAGGAATGCTTGGATTATGCAATCCTAAATTAAAACAAGACACAATGCCATACACGCAGGCATCTGGCATGGTGGACTCCAGCCATTACCAAACAATGCAAGGGAATGAGGAAGCTACTACATGATAGAGCAAACATAAAAAAAGAAGTACAGCAAACCACAAAGCACACAGCCAACAGACCTTGGATCCCAAAAACGAAAAAATAAGTAAAATAAGTCCAATCATCAAACGCCATGATGGGATCCTAATGGCACAGTCTAATTGCAAAAAGCACCAAAAAAGATATAACAGTTCCAATTGTAACAATTCCAAATTGCAAAGAAATCCACGAAGCGTGTATCACACTTGGTTGTATCTCTTTATTAAAGTAAGCGCTTTCACCCGAAGGCTTCCTCAGACATTTTTTTTTTTTATTTAAAAAAAACCCACCCAGCCGTCCTGAAGACACTGGACAGTATGAATGTCCCACCAAATACCAAACAAGGTACTCACAAATTACCACATAGGTGGTAAACCATTATGTATGGAAGGAGTAATCAGGGACCTAGGGACACAAGTGGACAGTAACCTGTTATGTGACACTCACATTGCCAATGTGGCTAGGAAGACTGTCTATATTGGACACCGTATCATGAAATGATTCACATCTACGTCAACAGAGGTCATTATGCCCCTATACTGTTGTCTTATCAGACCCATAATCTAGTACAATGCCTCATTTGGGATGTACTCAATAAATGATGAACGAACACCAACCAAATAAAAATCTGGACGCCGACACTGAAGAATCACTGCTCGTCCTGGTGATGAAATATGTTAGTTTATTGTAACTCCACACGATACAAAAGACAGGGTTTAGCGCTTTCAACTGTTGTACACAGTCTTCATCAGAACAACATACTGCTAGTATTCTACTGCTTAAATACTCTACTTTTTTGAACTTAATTGAATAATTGCTCTAGTTGCCGCCAAAAACTTTAAAGACATACTAGTCACAATAGTTGATCAAGGATATCTACAATTTACCCTTTACTATGTATAGGTAACACATACATTGACTACTAATACAAAATAACATAGGTTGTAAATTACCTACTCTAATACATCCTGCCGTTTATCATAGATCTCATAATATACATACTATTTAATAAAATAATCCCCCTACTATATTTAATATACAAGTCCATCTAAAACTATCAAACTATTGCATGTATATATATATATTGAATACTAAAATACTATTGTAAAAATCATAAAATAAAAGTTGATATTAAAATATCATATACAATAAAAGCAAAATGTTTCACTACCACCTTATACATATCCACAACATGCATATCTTCAGAATTGTTTAGTTGCATGTGATCAAATATACTAATAACAGAGTCACATCATCTTGTCTAAAATCCATTATGTAAATGTGCATAACTACATCTACGCATCCCTTAATACGTAGTGATTGTTTATTGTACACAAAATACAAGATACCTGATGCAAGATACATAAAAGAAAAGTGATAGTAAGAATGCATTATATAGGCACATTATGGAGCAAGGGACAGAACATGGTTTTACATTTGCTATCATTGATCAGGTTTTCATTACACCACTTGGAGGGAATTGGAAAATGGAGTTGGCAGCAAGAGAAAGTAGATGGCAGATCCTGACAGATTCCACCCGCAAACCTGGTCTTAATGATTTTGTCAGTAGAAAACCATTTTTAGCCTTATTATAAGTGAGTTTGAAAAGGTATAGGTTTGATACATCTACAGCACCTGACATTATGTATCTTGCATCAGGTATCTTGTATTTTGTGTACAATAAACAATCACTACGTATTAAGGGATAGATGTAGTTATGCACATTTACATAATGGATTTTAGACAAGATGATGTGACTCTGTTATTAGTATATTTGATCACATGCAACTAAACAATTCTGAAGATATGCATGTTGTGGATATGTATAAGGTGGTAGTGAAACATTTTGCTTTTATTGTATATGATATTTTAATATCAACTTTTATTTTATGATTTTTACAATAGTATTTTAGTATTCAATATATATATATACATGCAATAGTTTGATAGTTTTAGATGGACTTGTATATTAAATATAGTAGGGGGATTATTTTATTAAATAGTATGTATATTATGAGATCTATGATAAACGGCAGGATGTATTAGAGTAGGTAATTTACAACCTATGTTATTTTGTATTAGTAGTCAATGTATGTGTTACCTATACATAGTAAAGGGTAAATTGTAGATATCCTTGATCAACTATTGTGACTAGTATGTCTTTAAAGTTTTTGGCGGCAACTAGAGCAATTATTCAATTAAGTTCA